>NW_004444029.1:8681523-8712224 GCF_000243295.1 Trichechus manatus latirostris
GTGCCCGTGCCCGAGTCCCCGGTCTGTGCGCGCCGCGCCGCCCTCCCGCTCCTGTCCCCGGGCGCCACCTGGAGCCCCCTTGCCGTCCCCTGGGCCGGCGAGGGCGCAGGCTCCGCCGATGGAACCCCGGCGTCGCCCCCGGGCTGCTGCCGCTGCCGCGAGCTGGGCCTGGACGGGAAGGAGGGCGCCGCGCTGCTGTCTCACGCCGAGGGAACGAGGCTGCCGCGCGCCGTCGAGCTCATAGGTAAGCGGGCGCCGCCGGGCACGGGGCCGGGACCCAGACCACCGTCCCCACCTCTCCCAGTACGGGACGAGGATCTAGACCTCCGTCCCCACCCCTCCTGGTACGGCGCCAAGACCCAGACCACTGTCCTCACCCCTCCCGGTACGGGGCCGGAAGCCAGACGTCCGTCCCCACATCGCCTGCTTTGGGGCCGCGATCCAGACGACCGTCCCCACCTCGCCTGGTATGGGGCCGGGATCTAGACATCCATCCCCACCACGCCAGGCCTTTGGGGCTGAGGGATTAGTAACACTCTGGCCTAGGTAATTCCAAGTGTTTGCGGGAGAATAACCTTCCCACCCCCACCCCCTACCCCCTACACAGCTCCCTTAGTGGCCACAGCATCTTTGAGAAGAGGCAGAGAGGGCAGAAATGAGAGGTGACGCCTTTCATTTTTGGTGGAAGTGGAAGAGCCGTAGGATCCTGGCTGCCCTCTGCCCCAGCCATAGGCCCAAACCACTTGTCCTCTAGTCCATTCCAACTCCTGGCGACCCCATGTGTGCAGAGTAGAACAACTTCATAAGGCTTCCAAGGCTGTGACTGTTCGGAAGCAGATTGCCAGGCTTTTCTTCTGAGGCGCCTCTGGGTGGCTTCAACAGCCAACCTTTTGGCTAGTAGCTGATCACTTAACTCCAGCAGACCCAGGTGCCCCTTTCTCTCCACTCCCTGTGGAGCATTTGGGCCAAACATTCATTCTTTAGCAGATACCAAGTGAGGACTGTGCTTGGGCATGTGTAGGGTTTTTCGGGGGGGGGGGGGGTGAGTGGAGTGAGTTGGATGGAAGGAAGAAAGAGCTGGAAAAAGATGTAAACAATCCAGGACAAGGAACCGGGAGGGAGTGGTCAGTGAATTTAGGGGCATGGGAAAGCTTCCCGGAACCGAGTGTGAAAGGTGAGTAGGAGTTGGGGATGCTGGGCCCCTTCTAGGTGGAGAATCAGAAGAACAGAGGCAGGAAGGCGAGCGTGCTGCCCACTGGGCAAACTGCCAACAGCTCCGCCCATGGAGAGGCGGGACAGGCCAGCTGGGCAGCACCAAGTCCCCGGGGCCTCTGCGCAGAGGGGTTCTTAGACACGGTGGGGCTGGGGACTCTGGTCACCTGGGAACTTCGGCAGAGTTCCGTGTGGGCATGTTTTTCTGCATGACGGGTATATTAGTTTGTTATCACTGCTGTAACAAATTTCACGTAAGTATGTGTAGCTTAAAATGACACAGATTTATTATCTTACAATTCTGTAGGTCAGAAGCTTGAAAGGGGTTTGACTCGGTTTAGAAGGGCTACATTCCTTTCTGGAAGTTCATGGGGAGATTCCATTTCCTTGCCTGCCCAGCTTCTAGAAGGCACTGCATTCCTGGGCTCATGGCCAGCCCCTTTCCTCCATCTTCAAAGCCAGCAAGGTAGAGCTGAGTCCTTCTCATGCCACCATCTCTCTGACTTTCTCTCTTCTGTCTCCATCTTTCACTTATAATGACCCTTGTGATGACATTGGGCCCACCAGATAACCCAGATAATCTCCCCATCTCAAGGTCAGCTGATGTTGTTGTTAGATGCCATAAAGTCCGTTCCGACTCATAGCAACCCTGTGTACAACAGAATGAAACACTGCTGGTCCTGTGCCATCCTCACAATCCTTGTTATGCTTGAGCCCATAGTTGCAGCCCTTGTGTCAATCCATCGCCTTGAGGGTCTTCCTCTTCTTCAGTGACCCTCTAATTTACCAAGCGTGATGTCTTTCTCCAGGGACTGATCCCTCCTGATAACATCTCCAAAGTACATGAGATGTAGTCTCACAAGTTATCTTAGTCAGCTGATAAGCAACCTTAATTCCATCTGCAATCTTAATTCCCCTTTGCCATGTAACCCAACATATTCACAGGTTCCAGGGGTTAGGGCAGAGACATTTTTGGTGGGGCTTTATTCTGCCAACCACCATGATTTGAAAGGGTGGGTTGGGTGATTAGGGAGTGCAACTATGTAGACTATGCAAAAACTGTGTGGATAATAGCAAATGATGGACAACATTGCGAAGAATGGGAATTCCAGAACACTTAATTGTGCCCACGAGGAACCTGTACATAGACCAAGAGGCAGTTGTTCAAACAGAACGAGGGGATGCTGCATGGTTTAAAGTCAGGAAAGATGTGTGTTAGGGTTGTATCCTTTCATCGTACTTATTCAATGTATGCTGAGAAAATAATCCGAGAAGCTGAACTATATGAAGAAGAACGGGGCATCAGGATTGGAGGAAGACTCATTAACGACCTGTGTTATGCAGATGACACACCTTTTCTGCTGAAAACAAAAAGGACTTGAAGCACTTACTGATGAAGATCAAAGACTACAGCCTTCAGTATGGATTACACCTCAACATAAAGAAAACAAAAATCCTCACAACTGGACCAATAAGCAACATCATGATAAACAAAGGAAAAATTGAAGTTGTCAAGGATTTCATTTTACTTGGATCCACAATCAATGTCCATGGAAGCTGCAGTCAAGAAATCAACAAATGACATATTACATTGGGCAAATCTGCTGCAAAAGACCTCTTTAAAGTGTTCAAAAGCAAAGATGTCACTTTGAGACTAAGGTGCACCTGACCCAAGCCATGATATTTTCAATTGCCTCATATGCATGCGAAAGCTGGACCATTAATAAGGAAGACCGAAGACAAATTGATGCCTTTAATTTATGGTGTTGGTGAAGAATATTGACTATACCATGGACTGCCAGAAGAATGAACAAATCTGTCTTGGAAGAAGTACAGCCACAATACTCCTTGGAAGCAGGGGTGGCGAGACTTCATCTCACGTACTTTGGAAATGTTATCAGGAGGGACCAGTCCCTGGGGAAGGACATCATGCTTGATAAGGTAGAAGGTCAGTGAAAAAGAGGAAGACCCTCAACAAAATAGATTAACACAGTGGCTGCAACGATGGGCTCAAACATAGCAAGGATTGTGAGGACTGGGCAGTGTTTCATTCTGTTTTACATAGGGTTGCTATGAGTCAGAACCAACTCAACGGTACCTCACAACAACAAACCATGCTGAAATTGTGTTATGGAGTTGAAGCAGGTCACCATGGGGTGTGAAGAAGAGTAGGGAGAGGGCGAGATACCAGACAGGAAACACTGCAAGGTGGGTGCTGAGGCTTGGCGCTTTGGTTTTGCTTTCTGTGATATGTGGTTTTCCCAGAGCAGGGCTGAAGCCTGGTCTACAGGAGGCTGCATGAACGAGGAACCCTTCGGCATGGTTTCTGCTCATGGTGACCTTAATACCTAGGGTCAGGCATGGTTAGATGGCTGGTTACCTCCAGGCACAAAGGGGCAAACTAAGGCACAGGCTCCATGACTTGCCCTTGTGGTCATGCGCTGCCCATCTCCTTCACACCCCCTCCTCAGGGACCCGGGGGAGGAAGCTACTGTGAATAGGGTAAAGGATGCCTTTCTCTCTTCCCTCCCTGGTTTGGGCCAGCACCCCAGAGAGCTGTCCGGCGACAGCTGAGGTGGATTGTGTTTCACTGGCAGGATAGGAAGGTGTACTCGTTTTGTGTGGCTGCCATGACCGACTACCACAAAGTCAGTTGCTTAAAACAACACAAATTCATTCTCTCACAGTCTGGAGGCTAGAAGTCCAAAATCAAGGTGCCAGCATGGCTGTGCTCCCTCTGAAGCCTCTGGGGGAAGATCCTCCCTGGTGTCTTCCAGCTCCTGGTGGTCCCAGGCATTCCTACATCACTCCAATCTCTGCCTCTGTCTGCACGTGGCTGTCTTCCCTCTCTGTCTCTCTTCTCTTTTATAAGGACACCATTCACATTGGATTGGAGCCCACCCTACTGTGGTATAACTAATTACTTCTGCAAATGTACATTTCCTAATAAAGTCCCATGCTGAGGTTCCAGGAACGACATGAATCTTTTTTTGCAGGGGAGGGGAGACACTATTCAATCTAGTTCCAAAGGGTAGTCGCAATGTAGAAAATGAAGGTATGAGACCGCACGCAGGGGTGTAGACATCAGAGGCTGTAGCATCAGAGATAACCTGTGGATTGAAAAGGAAATCGAGTGGAAGCTTGAGAGTGGGCAGAGGAACAGATGCTGGGGAGGGAGGAAATAGACATCATCGTTGCCATATTGCTACTCTCACAGTGGGGAGAAGTCCCTTAGAAATTTCATGCCCCCTAATAATTTTATAAGCATAACATCTCCATCTTTCTCCCAAATGTGAAATCCTAACCTAAATCCAATGGTTTATCATGGTGTCTTGGACTGGGGGGCAGGTGCTGAGGTGGGTGTGATGCCCACTGTGATGGCAGGGTGGCTCTGGGGCGGGCGTGGCTCCAGGGCGGGCTCATCTCCTGGTGTGAAGTCCGTGTGGTTTTGAGGCATCGGTTTTGAGGCAACTGGTGGGTGGTCTTCTGATCTGCCTCTCTCCATGCCCCCAGGACTGCCCGTGTACATGAGGTCCCTGCGCTGGGCCCTGGCCATCATGGCCTTCTTCCTGGCAGTGTCCACGGTCACCATGGTGGCCCTGGCCTCTAGAGCAGGTATGGTGCCCCCTTCCGGCTTCCTACCCCCTGCCCCCCATCAGGGCTGTTTATGGCTCTTACCACACCTTGGAGAATTAGAAGGTGGCATCCCCCCTGGGAAGATGCTTGTTGAGCAAAGGTGCTTTTGTGCTAAGTAAAAAGAGCTGCTTGCTCCCACTGGGCCAGCCTGTGCCTGACAAGTAGTGAGCCCCAGACCCCCTTGCCCCAGAGGTCTTTGTGCACAGACTGTGCCACCTTCCTGGGCCCGGCCCACCTCCTGGCCAGGTCCATCCCTCCAGACTTGCCTCCATCAAGGCGTCCAGGGTTTGTTTTCTGGCAGACGTGCGGCTCACCATGTCTCTTGCTTGCAGGGGCCAGGTGCCGGCAGTGCCCCCAGGGCTGGATGTGGGCCGAGGAGCAGTGCTTCTACCTCTCCACAAAAGCTCAGGCCTGGGAGGCCAGCCAGGCTTTCTGCTCAGCCCACCACGCCACCCTCCCCCTGCTGAGCCACACACAGGTGAGAAGGGCAGGGGACCAGTGGAGGCTGGTGGGGGTCACTACAGATGACAGACTGCTAGCACGTGAGGGGACCTTTAAGAGGTACATCAGAGAATTCCCCAAGGCCTGGAGAAACAGTCATGTGCCCAAGGTAACACCATGAAGTGGCACGGAAGTGAGTTCTCCAGGTCTCCGATTGACTTTTCATTCCAAGAAGTGGGGAGCTGAAAAGGCTAGAGCAGTGAACAGTGAGCTCAGGGGCTGGTCTGTGCTGATGTGGTTATGAAGGAAAGGTGCACAGTCCTGTGAGAGTAGATGACAGGAGGACATGGCCTGAAGGTCAGGGAACGCTTCCCTTGGGAAGTGACATTTAAGTTGAAATCTGAAAGGTAAGTAGGAATGAACTAGGCAGAGAAGAGTATCCCAGTAAGATGGAATAGTATGTGCTAAGACACTGGTGGGCGAAGAAGTGTGGGCCTTTCAAAAAAATTGAACAAAGGTGTCTTAGTCATCTAGTGCTGCTATAACAGAAATACCACAAGTGGAGGTCTTTAACAAACAGACATTTATTTCCTCAATTTAAGTAGGCTAAAAGTCCACATTTTAGGGTATCAGCTCCAGGGGAAGACTTTATCTCTCTCTTTATCTCTCTTCCCTGGAGGAAGGTCCTTCTCGTAAATCTTCCCCTGGACTAGGAGCTTCTCCATGCAGGAACCCCGGGACCAAAGGATGTGCTCTGCTCTCGGCACTGCTTTCTTGGTGGTATAAGGTCCCCCTGTCTCTCTGCTCCCTCCTCCCTTTTATATCCCAAAAGAAACCGGCTCAAGAAACGATCCAATCCTATAAATTGAGTCCTGCCTAATCCACACAACTGCCACCCATCCCCCCTCATTAACATCACAGAGACAGGATTTACAACATATAGGAAAATCACCTCAGATGACAAAATGGTGGATAATCACACAATACTGGGAATCATGGCCCAGCCAAATTGATACACACATTTTTTGGGGACACAATTCAACCCATGACGAAAGGCCAGGGAGGACTGGTCACTCCCATGGCCTGCTGCACAGTTTCTGTGTGGGATTCCTGTTAACCTGCCTCCTCGGTGTGCCTTTTCCCCCTTTCCTATGTGGGAGCCAGTGTATTTCTTTTTCCTGGTTTTCTTGATGAATCACATCCTCTGTAAACTTCCTGAGAAAAAGCCCATGGGAGGTAAATTTCTTGAGAGCTTTCAGGTCTGAAGATGCTTTTATTCTACTCTCTCATTTGCATGATAGCGTGGCTGGGTATAGAATTCTAGGCTGGAAAGTTCTCCCCCCAGAATTGTGCAGGTCTTGCTCCATTATCTTCCAGCTTTTAGTCTTGCCATTGAGAAGTCTGATGCACTCTGATTCCCAATCCCTTTTGTGTGACTCTTTTTTTTTTTTTCTTTTCTTCTCTGGAAAATTTCAGGGTCTTCTCCTTTGTTCTCAGTGTTCTGAAATTTAACAATATGCTTTTGTGGGTCTTTTTTCCTTTATTTTTATTTCTGCTATTCTATTTTTAATTTTAAGAACTCTTATTTTTGGTTCTTCAAATGTTCTTTTTTTATTGTGTCCTGTTTCTGTTTCATGGATGTAATATATTCTCATATCTCACTGTGAATATTAAGGTTTCTGTTTCATGGATGTAATATATTCTCATATCTCACTGTGAATATTAAGTATTGTGTTTTTGATGTTTTCTTCTGCTCTCTGCATTGTCTGTTTTCTGTGAGTAGCTTTTTTTTTCCCTGTTCATTGTTTTTTTCCTTAAATTTCTGATCATTTTAGCAGTCATATTTAAGAGTAAGGTACTAAATAGCAGATTGGATGCTTTATGTCAGGGGTGGTGGGGTTGGAATGAGTGGATAGATTAGCTTTTTAAGAGGCAGACTTTGCTATAGACTCTGCTATAGGGAAATCCATTTTCTTTTTAATAATTTATTTTTGTTGTTGAGAATATACACAGCAGAACATACACCAATTCAACAATTACTACATGTACAATTCGGTGACATTGAATACATTCTTTGAGTTGTGCAATCATTCTCACCCTCCTTTTCCAAATTGTTCCTCCCCCATTAACATTAACTCACTGCCCCCTAAGGTTCCTATCTCATCTTTCGAGTTGCTGTTGTCAGTTTGATACCATACACACAGATCTTAAGAGAGCACAATACTCAAAGCATACATTCTTTACTTGTTAAGCTAAACAGTTGTTTGGTTTTAAGAAGACTTCAGGGAATATTTCTGGTTTAAGGTTTAATGATTATCTCAGGGCAGTAGTTTCAGGGGTTCATCCAACCTCCATGGCTCCAGAAAATCTGAATTCCATGAGAATTTTAAATTCTGTTCTGCATTTTCTTCCTTTTAACCAGGATTCTACTATAGAATCTTCTATGAAAACGTTCTGTAATGTTATCTGTTTTCTTAGTGAATGCTAAACTCATATCGTAGGAGCAGAAGGGGAAGGGGGCAGGAGGTTTCACCTGTAGGCATGTAGCACTTAATCCCTCCCATTTAGTGTAGTACCCTCACCCTCAGCTGAACCTGGTGTTCGGGATCCCAAATCACCTCTGCTTCCTCTCCAAAGAGTTCTGCTAGTTACCTGGCTGCATGAGGGAGGTGAGTGGGTCTTGGAGAGGGAAAGGCTGTAAGTGCTTCTTTTAGAGACTGTCAATCATTCTTTGTTGACATTTCTCGTCTGCTGTTGTCTCCTCCCATTCTTACGTCCTTTCGTTTTTTGTTTTCTATTTTTATCACTGAAGGGTATTCCCTTCTATTCCTACTTTGTTAAGAGTTTTAAACATGAATGGGGTTAATTTCATTGAGTTTTTTTTTTTTTGTATCCATTGAGATGATGTCTTTTTGTTTCCTCCTTTAATTTCTTATTTGGGGGATTATGGTGATTTTTTTTTTTTAAATTCTTGGCAAAAACTTTACATAGTCATGATTTTTCCCACCAAACACTTCTGGATTTGACTTGTTAACATTTTGCTTCAGATTGTGCATGCAGGCAGATTAGCCCAGAGTTTTGCTTTCTTGTGCTGTCCCTATCTAGTCCTGAAATCAAAGTTTTTCTGCCCCATGCAGTGGGGAGGGCTGTTTCTCTCTTTCTGTAATCTGAAAGTTCCCCGAAAGTGCCCGCCATGCGTTACAGAAGGATCGGGGTCCAGGCTTGGTCCTGGGGCCAGGGATCAGGAAATGCCGGATCTGAGGTGGCAGAACCTGTTCAGACACAGTCTGTGGCCCAGTGGCCCAATCCTGTGTTCAGATTCCCGCCCTGCCTCTTGCCCACTCTCGCAATCACACCCTGCCTCTGAGACCTCAGCGCACCTCTCTGTGCACGCCACCACGGCTGGGGACAGACACTGAGAGTGAGTGGAGAGGAACAGAACACCCAGGAGCTGGGCACCAGCCATGTCCCCGCCCTAGAGGAGCCAAGAGGAGGCCTCCTGAGAACTCTCGAGAAAGAAGGCAGGAGTGAACTCGTCCATGGAGAGGTATACCTACCTCGCCCCACAGCTCGCATCCACACACACCATACATACACACTGCACTCATACACACGACACCACATATACACACACCACACACATACACAACACACACCACACCACACCCACACCATACATACACACTGCACTCACACACACCACATGCACACACACCACATACACCCTACACATACATACCGCATTCACACCACACATATGCAGCACACTCACACACATTGCACTTATATACCACACACATACACTCACACACCACACACTACATATACATCACATTCACACCCCACAGTTGCACATAACAAACATATATAATGCACTCACACACACCACATATACACCATGTACTTATACAACACACACATCACACATACACACCGTACTCACACACACCATACATACACATCACAGTCACACACCACACGCACACACACCACACACCCCATGTACATACTGCACTCACACACCACACATGTACAGTCCACTCACACACACCACGATACACAATGCACTTATACATCACACAAACACCTACACACACCACACACACTACATATACATCACGACCTCACACTCACACACACCATATCCACATACCACACATATACAACACACTCACACATACCACACACACTACATGTACACCACATACACATTGCACTCACGCACACCACACTCACACATACCACACGCACCACACACACTACACATACTACATATACATCACATACACACCACACTCACACATACCACACACACCACACCACACACACACCCCACATACATACTGCACTCACGCACCACACATGTACAACACACACACACAATGCACTTATACACCACACACACATACACACCACACTCACTACATATACACCACACGTACACACTACGGTCACACACACCACATACACATACAACACACACACACAACAGCACACACAGGCACATATGCTACACACACACACACACACACACACCACACATACACAATGCACATACACCACACACACCACATGTGCACACACACACACTAGTATTTCTTAGTTCTATTCTCATTGCTAAGTCATGCGTTCATTGCAAAAAGTTTGGCAAACAAAACATTATAACGAAAATAAATTGTACTCATTGTCCTGCTACCTAGTGATAATCATCAACATAGACTTTCGGAATGCTTGCTTCCAGTCTTTTTCCTAGGCACATATATTTACCTTTTTCTTTAAAACAAAAATGGGATGTGCTGTTTTATAACCTGTTTTTCCCCCCTTAACAAATGTGGTGAGTGTCTCCAGATCATTAAGTATCCTACTGAAACTTTACATGAACTTAATATCCTACTTAATCTTGGCTTCTGGCGGTGAGGTGGGCTGGGAGAGTACAGCCGGACTTACTGGAGTCCTGGCTCTGCCACTTGCCAGTCATGTGGCGTCAGGCACCGCACCGTCAGCCATGTGGCCGCAGGCCCAGTCCCTGATTTAATCCGTTTGTAACGAAAGTACAGAGCTCCTTGGTTTCCCCAAGAAGAAAACAAGGTAATGCACGCAAAGCATTTATTCCGGTGCCTAGCACACGGTGCTCAGTAAGTGGGCCTGTTATTATGTATATTTCCCTAATCAATGATTTCCTGATCTATAAAGAAAGTGCAACAAAACCCACTTCACAGATTGTTAAATAAAATAAGTCATGTACATAAATGGCTTCGCATTTTGACATAGTAAACTCTGTAAGGGCTAGTAGCAGGAGCAGCAGCAGGAACAGTCTTGATAGATACTTCTTTTCTTTTGCCACCATAATAGATAATGCTGTGTTAAAACGCCTTATACTTATATTTTTATGCATCTTTTTATTATTTCCTCAGGGTAAATGTTTCTAAGTAAAAACTAAGGATCAAAGTGTATTTACATTTTTAATCTTTTCATTTATTCTTCCTAAGTGCCTGTTACATGCCAGGCCGGTGCTAGATTGACAACATGGGGAAAGGAAAAAGATACCATGTAGATGGAAAAAGTAGTTTATGATCTCAATATGGTAAACATATATGCACAGAAAAAAGACTGAAAGGAAATAGACCAATATTTTCATTGTGACTAGCACCAGGAGGCAAGATTATGAGCAGTTTCTCCCTCAGAGGGTTTGGTGTTATCATTTTTTCCAGTTGTCATCCAGTCACTTCCAACTCATGATGACCTTGTGTGTGTCAGAGTAGAACTGTGCTCCATGAGGTTGTCAACGGCTGCTTTTTCAGAAGTAGACCTCCAGGCCTTTCTTCCGAGGTGCTCCTGGGTTAGCAGCCAAGCATATTAACCATTTCCGCCACACAGAGACCCCTGTAAAGGGGCAGGTGGGTTTAACTATCCAAATTGTAAACCGAACTAGGGATGAAGAATTTGTTGTTTAAGCTAAGCGTATAGGATCACTGGTTGAAATACAAGTGAATATGCGGGAAAAGTACTGGGGGTCTGTACACGCTCCTTCCCTGCAAAAACCCCAAAGCTAAGGCTTGGCTCGCAGGTAGTTGGAATGCGGAAGATGCCGCTGTGGGGCTCTGGGCGCCTCCTGGCTCTGGGCAGTGGGAGGACAAGCAGGAGGTGAGGAGGGCCCATGAGCTGGCGCAGGCAGAGGTGCAGTGCAGGGCGTACCCTCAGCCACGGGATACACGCTTCCCCAAGAGTGGCCTTTGCTCCCAGGTGGAGAACGGGAGTGAGTTGAAGTGCTCCTTCTCTTCATGCTCTACGACTGAGCTGCGGGGCAGAGGATGTGCTCACTGCGGCTTGAATAACAGCTTCAGCTTGAATAATAGCTTCAGTTTTTGTTTGAGTGGAGGAGGGAAGGAGCGACATTAAACATACACATTGAATGTAAAACAGCTTGATTTCCAAAAGATTAGAATGTGTATAATTGAACTCAGAGAATTAAGAAAATTAGGCAATCTGAAACATTTTAATATAGAAACAAATGTATAAAGGCAAAGAAATTAAGTTGCCTTAATTTTAAAGTGTAAAGTGTGCGATGGGAAGAAGGTTCTGCCAGGATCACACTGGTGGGGGTGTTGGCCATGGAGACCCTGTCTCTGCCGTCCCCCAGAGCGGGCCTGGAGCTGCCTGTTCCTCAGAAGTCTGCACTTGCTGGGAGTTATTTCTCACCCTCTGGACCACGCGTCCCCACCCCATCATTTTTGCTAACACGACAACAGGCCAATAGTCCAAATTGGAAGGAAAAGAAAGGAGTGGAGTGGGCAGATGTGGTGGGTTTGCAGGCCAGGGAGTAAGGCACAGGCTGCTCAGGGCCAGGACGACAGCCTTGGGGTCGCTGTAAGGATAAATGAGGTCGCACCAGGAGCCCTGGTGGTTTAGCACTCGGCTGCTAGCAGAAAAGTCAGTGGTTCAAACACACCAGCTGCTCCGAGGAAGAACGATGTGGCAGTCTGCTCCGTAAAGATTACAGCCTTGGAAACCCTATGGGGCAGTTCTACTCTGGGTCGCTGTGCGTTGGAATCCGCTCGGTGGCAGTGGGTTTTTAACGCGTTGTGAGCAGTGGTCCGTGCCGGTGCAGGCTGCTCGTTTTTTCACTTGGCACGATTTGCTATTTACGTGTTCTTGCCTAACCACATTTTCTGTGCACTTGTCATTTTTAGTAACACTGTAGTTTTCCATCATGCTGACATCCCATAATTTGCCTAGTTATTTCCTGATTGCTAAGCATCTGGGGGGTTTCTACTTCTTCTTTATAGATGGCACTGTGCTGTCTTTTTTTGTTTTTTAAGACAGTAAACTTTTTATTAAACCCATTTAGTTTTTTTTTAAATAATATTTTATTGCTTAAGGTGAAAGTTTACACAGTAAATTAGGTTCCCATTTAACAATTTATACACAAATTATTCAAGGATATTGACTGCATTTTCCACAACATGTCATTATTCTCATTCATTTCATTCTGGTTGTACCATTTCCAGTACTCTAGTTTCCCTGCCCCTCTACATTCTTGTATTTGCTTTAGAGTGATTTCTGAGTATCTGGGCACTTTGTTTCTTTGGATAAGCTTATTTTCTCTTCTTGGATGTATTCCCAAAGTGGAGTTACCCACAGAAGCAGTGGGAGTGGTGTTTTTACTCTTGTTACAAATCACCAAAGTTTTTTCCAGAAAGACTGAAGGGATTCCACCACATCCAGCATCCCCACCCCCACCCCTCAGGCCCCCACCGGGACTTGCAATATTTAAAAAAAAAAATTTTCAGTGTGTTTAACGTTTTTTAAAGCACCGTCTATTTTTATTTTTTCTTGCATGTCTACATCTGTATGCATATGCATTTTTTCATTATTATAATCAGTACAATTTTGATTCTGCTTTTTCACTTAAGGTTCTATAGCCCTTTCCCCAAATTGCACCCTTCATACTCGTCTTTCTGAATGGCCTTAATGTTGCAGAGTCGATGTGTGTTTTAACAGTCCCATCCCGGCGGCCTCTGCAGCCGGCTGTGCTGAGCAGGCTGTGCCCCAGCAGTGGCGTCAATAGTGGGGTGTGGTGGTG
This sequence comes from Trichechus manatus latirostris, assembly GCF_000243295.1. Taxonomy (NCBI): domain Eukaryota; kingdom Metazoa; phylum Chordata; class Mammalia; order Sirenia; family Trichechidae; genus Trichechus; species Trichechus manatus. Next base: position 8,694,896 of record NW_004444029.1, read on the forward strand.
CGGCCGACTGGCTGACACTGTCAGAAAGGCTGACACCAAAATGACTGTAAAATTTTTGTGCAGTGTGAGCTGTAGGGCACTGGTGCATGAGACACTGGCGGGCCCTGGCTGGGTGCGGGCACTGGGCCGGGTGCGGGCGCCATGGTGCAGCTGGGTCAGGTGCTGGTGCAGGAGGAGGTGGCTGATGGGTGCCAGGGATTGGGGTGCTGGCAGGCTGCATGCTGGGCCTCGACAGTGGCGGGCTCAGTGGTGGGAGCACCAAGAGGTTGCTGGGCCCAGGGCCTGGCCGCATTCCGTATGGTCTGGTATGGGAGAAGGTCCATGGCGGGGAGTGACACCATGAGTTACCGCACTGGGTGACAACAACCCTAGTAACGCCACTATGCCCCTGCTTTGCACCTGGTTCCCGCCTCTCAACTGCCTGGTTCCCTGGTGTCCACTCTGCTCCTCCTAGGGTGCAGAGAAGAGCACGTCCTCATTTCTGCGTCCCCGTCCCTGGCACAGTGACTGGAGTTTGGACACCATGTTGAGCTGGTCCACTTCCCTGTAATGGCAAACAGGGCTGTAGGAGTCGCCGGGTGGAAGACCCGGGTGGGCGTGTCCGGGTGGGCGCTGACCCACTTCTCCCCTCAGGGCTTTCTGAGCAAACACCACGTGGCCCCGCGCTCCTGGGTGGGTGCCCTGCGTGGCCCCCAGGGCTGGTACTGGACCGACGGCACACCCCTGCCACCGCAGCTGTGAGTGACCAGGGGTCGGGGGGGGGGCTGTCCAACTGTGGGCACTAAATGTGGCAGCAGGCACGGGCTGGGGGGTCCTTCCCCGAGTCCCTAGCGCCTGCTGTGCCCTGCCCTCCGTGTGTGGGCTCTGTGCCCACTCCCGCTGGCACCAGAGGACCTCGCGCCCACACTACATGGCCTGTCCCCCTGCGTCCCCAGCAGGGCTGGCACCGTGCCTCTCCCTCTTCCCACTCCACCCTCTCCCCCTCACCTCCTTCCCGCGCCCCTCTCCCTCCCTCCTGCACCCTTCCCTCTACCATCCCCACCCCTTCCCTTCCCAGGCCCCTCCGTTCCCTCCCACGCCCCTCCCTCTGTCCTCACCACACCCCTTCTCCTCCTCTCCTGTCTCCCCTCCCCTCAGCCTTACCTCCTCTCCCCTCCCCCCTCACCCTCACCTCTTCTCTCCCCCACCAGGCTCCCCAAGGAGGACAAGGACCATCCGGAGCTGAGCTGCGGGGGCCTGGAGGAAGGCAGGCTTGTGGCTTTGGACTGCACCGTTCCCCGGCCCTGGGTCTGTGCCCGGGCGCCCCAGTGACTCAGATGGCTCACCCTGGCCGTGGGCACCTGTGGCCCCGGGTAGGCCACGAGGGAGCCGGGCCAGCAAGGTGGGCACAGCGGGAACTGGACTTCCGATGTGGAGGCTGCATGTGGGGGAAGGAGGCTGTGGTCCCCAGCCCCTGGAGCCCCCGGAGCTGGTTCGCCCAGCGGCGTCGGGGTGGCTGGTTGGGCCCCTGAGCCTCGGGCTCTGTCCCCACAGAGCAGCCGTCCCGCCCACCCTGGGCCTGCTCGGTCCATACACCCCATCTTGGAGCAAAGATGGCTGTGGTCACGGGCCTGCTGGCGGCGCACTGGGATGGCGAGGCAAGGACATCATTGTGGTGACCCCATTTCCAGTGGCCACCCCAGCGCAGGCCCAGCGGATGAAAGGAAGTGGCCGGCCGGGAGGAAAGATGGCGTCCCACCTGCCGGACAGCTGGCCTAGGGCCGCTGATGGAGGCTCGCAGGGGACTAGGCTGAGAGCACCTGCGTGTAGGGGAGACACCCCGGTTTGGTAGGTGAGGTTCCTGTGAAGCGAGGGCCCGAGTGAGAAATGTGAAGGGTTAAAGGCAGTGCTGTCCCCACAACTGTGGGGACAACCAGCCCGAAGGCACCTTGGGGCAGGGGAGGGGGACTCAGGGAAGGGCCTTCACGCTAGAGGGGTGACAGGGTGGGCTTGGAGGGCTCGTCTCCTCTCGAGCCTGCAGACCCCACCTAACAACAGGAGGCGGCACCTGCATGCTGTCATAGTGCTCAGGTGCAAACCCACCTTTCAACAGACCCCATGCCCGATTTCCCCCCACTAGGAACGCTTGCTGTGCACCTAGACCAGCAGCTCGTGCAGAACCGCATGGGCCGTCTGGGGGAAAGGGGCAGAGGGTCTGCGATGGGAGAGTGCACACCACAACACAAAGGGTGATGCAGGCTTCTGGCCCCGGTGAAGAGGTGGCTCATCTGGGGCAGGTGTCTTAGTTCCCATCACCGCCTGTCGGCAGGAAGCTGGGTGTGCCATTCCCACCTCGTGTGTCCCCAGGGCCTGTGCCTTGAGAAACTGCATGTATGTCTCTAGGGAACAAGTGTGCACAAATAGCTCACCTAGCCTTCTCAATACCACTCAGAATCACACAGCTAGAAAATGGAGCGTTTAGAATTAAACCCTGTTCTGCGTGACTCCAAAGGCCATGCTCCCTTGGTTCCAGCACACTGCCGATGAAATGAGGATTTCAGTGGGAGCTGGGTAAAGGCCTTCAGGTGGAGCGAGGCCTGACTGTGGAGACACCCAGGATACATCCACTGCTATGGTTATCTAGTGCTGGGTACTATCTTTGTCCCAGAACGCCTACTTTTCCCTTGTGATTCTGTGGGTTGACCAGGCGATTCTACTTCAGTGGTGTTGCCTGGACCGCTGAAATGGCTGGAAGATCCAAAATGGCCTCACTCACCTGGCTAGCAATGTGGGGCTGGCTGCCTGCTGGGGGCCATGGTTCTGCTCCACCTGTGCCTTTCTACGTGGCTGCTTGTGCTTCCTGACAGCATGGCAGCTGGAGCCCAAGAAAGAGCATTCCTGGAGACATGATGTGAGATACATTAAGGGCTGGTCTCAGAAGTCAGTGTCACTTGCGCCACATTTTATTGGTCTAAACAAGTCATAGAGCCAGCCCACTTTCAAGGGGAGGGGAAGTATACCCCATCTCTCTGTGGAAACAGCAGCAAAGAATTTTGGGCCACATGCACCATCCTTTGTTATAAAAGTGGAGAGACTTCTACTTCATTTGCTTTTTATCAGAAATGTCTTTCACCAAAGCATATTTTCTCTATTTATTTAGGCATGTCACTGGCTCATGTTGGGCCTAGATGTAATGCCACCAGTTGTCCTCCCATCTCCAGTGTTAAAGGCAGCACTGGCTAAATAGAAACACTGAGTTAGAAAACGGAAACATCCAGCACAGTTGTTAACTTTAAAAACTGTCAATTATTTCACAATAAAAATTGTTTTTCAACCTTGTGGGATGTCTGATTCTGGTGAGATAATTTTTCCTGTCCAGTTGTGCTCACAGGAAAGCGAAATCCCTAAAAACGGGACCGAGAACCAGACGAGAAAGCACATGAGCTGGTTTTGTGGTGCACTCAGGTGAAGTCCTAGTCTTGTGAATGATGGGCTATTTTCATGCTTCTGTGGGATGGGAACTTTGGCCTTAGACAAACACAAGGTGGAAAATTAAGATTTATTTAAACCCAAGACGGGGGTTGCCCTCAATGAAAGGATGGACTAGAAAAAGTCATCCATCAACAGGGGATGACAAGGAAGCTCCTCTCCTCCCTGGATGAAAACCGTTCCCACTGATTTCTGTGAAACGCTAGGCCTGGGTCTCCACTGGTGTAGGGTGTGAGTTTAGACTACCTGCATCCTCCAGAAGCCTCCAAGCTGAGAAATTAGCATCAAGATTGCTTAGGCTGTTGACACGCTTGGAGTCGAGCAGAAGCCAACACCAACTGCTCTGTAGGGGTGTGCCCATAATCCATTCTGGTAGGGAGCCTCATCGGTGGGCTCCTCACAGAAGATTAAAGACGTGCGTGTTCAGACTCAGGAAACAAGGACCAGACAGAATTTTTCAAGGGCCAAATACAATGTCTACGAATGAAAAATACAGTTGTTATTATAAGCTAGTGGACATGTCGAATAACAGAAACAGTTAAAGACACAGTCAAGAGAACCACAAGATAAATTTGAGGAAAGGAACCCAGAGTGCATTATAGAGAGGTGGAAAATATAAATGAGAAGGTAGGCGATATCAATAGAAGACGTAAGTAGACAAAAGAGCTAACATACATCTCTTAACAGATTACTGGTTTTTTGTGCCATGGAAACCCTTCTCAAAGCCATGTTTTTCAAAGTATAAACAACAGGGTTGTTTTTAAAAACCCACAATTTATACTGAAAGAGTTAACAATATATTGTGGAATCAAGCTAAATGAGGTGTGCAAGTATGCAGTTCAATCCGTGTTGACAACTGTATATACTACCCGTGCAGCCACTGCCCTGGAGTCCCTGGGTGGTGCAGATGGCTTTGTGCTCAACTACTAACAGCCGAAAGCCTGGCGATCTTCCCAAAAGTCACAGCCATGGAGATTCTAGGGAGCGCAGTTCTACTCTGCAATACGTGGGGTCACCAAAGTCGGCACCGACTTGACGGCAACTGGTGAAGTCATGGCGTTTAACTTCTAATATGTTGCACTCTAGCTGCCAAAATTTCATGTTAAAGTTTTGCAACAATATTTAAAATGCATTTGTTCTGAAGTTTCTTCTTTTGAATGTTATTTTACTGGCCTTTATTAAAAGAACCTAAGTTCTACTTTTTTTCTCTAAGCTCTGGAATAATTTGAACACCATTTGTTCGGTAAGGAAAGCAAGGAAGCACTCAAAATCTACCAGGGTCACATCAAAAGAACTAAGAACTTAAAGAGGCTTTCACTGGCTCAAGATTGGAAACATATCAAGTATGTTTGAATCCATTAATTCATAATACTTAAAAAAAAAAAAAAATGCATTTGGTCACCTTTGGAGAATACTGAAAACTGGTAAATAGTAAGAATCAAACATTTATCATGCCTTTCCTATACCATCTGTACCTCAGGGTAACTACATAGTTAATGAAGGGAAATTTCTCATTGTAGAAGTATTCCAGACAGCAAAAGGACTAGAACACTGCCATTTTGAAATTGTGAAGGCATTACTGGATCTAGGCATTGATCCCGAGCAGAGACAGTCAGACATTATGTGCCCCTGATGCAAGCAGACATTATCTGTCATGGATTGGATTGTGGCCCCCCAAAAATGTGTGTAGCAACTTGGCTGGGTAATTCCCAGTATTGTATGATTGTGTTATCTGATGTGATGTCCTCATGTGTTGTAAATTCTATCACTGTGATGAGGTTACACTGATGAGGTTGACAAGATCAGTGTCTTAATGCAATCTCTTTTGAGATATAAAAGAGACAAGCGAGCAGAGACATATGGGAACCTCATACCACCAAGAAAGCAGTGCTGGGAGCAGAGCATGTCCTTTGGACCTGAGGTTCCTGCACAGAGAAGCTCCCAGACAAAAGGAAGACTGATGACATGGACCTTCCTGCAGAGCCAACAGAGAAAGCGTTCCCCTGGAGCTGACACCCTGAATTTGGACTTGGAGCCTACTGGACTGTGAAGACAATAATAAATTTCTGTTAAAACCATCCACCTGTGGTACTTCTGTTAAAGCAGCACTAATGACTGAGACACTATCTTAACCTTTTAACCTTGACACTCCCTGAGGGAGACATTGCTATTCTCATCTCCAGTTTTAAGGATGAGGTGGCTGCGGTATAAAGAAGTCCTTCCCCCGTAGGGGCAGGATGTGCTGATCAACAAACAAGAGTATCTGGTTCTTTTTGTAACTGTAAGTAGAAAACTGACATTCTGGATGCAAGAATGGGAATCCTGGGAGGGGTGATGAGTGATGGGTGTGGTGCTGGGGGCCTGAAAATCTGTCAATTATTAAAGCTTCGCTTGGTAAGGGAGGGGAGTAAGACAGCAAACTTCTGGTCTATCATAGCTGGAAGCTAACAGCTACTGTCCAAAGCGAACAAACCAAGAAATAGCAGAATAACCGTACTGTTTAGAAATATGAAGACAAATGCTAGAAGAAACAGACAAAATAAACTGGTCGCCTTAAAACTAGCTGATGATGATGTCAGGATAGTGGCTGTCTTGGGAGTAGGGGAGCACTGACTGGGAAGGGACCCCAGGAACATTCAAAACCAAAACCCCACTGCCATCTAGTCAATTCCGATTCATAGCGACCCTACAGGACAGAGTAGAACTGCCCCACAGGGTTTCCGAGGAGGAGCTAGTGGATTCAAACTGCCCAACTTTTGGTTAGCAGCCCAGCTCTCAGCCACTGCGCCATTCCAGGCTCCTGGAAATGGTCTACATCTTGATCTGGTTGGTAACTGGGTGTACACATATGTAAAAATTCAAGTTGTACACTTAAGATTGTGTATTTTACTGTATATAATTTTTAAAAATTGTTTAAATGTTTGCCTCGAAAGAACAGGAATAGGGTTTTGGGGAAACTGATTTTTTTTTTTTTTTTAATACACCTTTCAGTACTGTGAAAACCATATTCCCGTACTTTGACAAAAACAGAAATTAGACTTTTTTTAGAAGGTTCACAATAGATTCTGACGTGCATGCAGCGTGGGTTGCGAACAACTAACTTCACAATTATTCCTGTGACATTTTTTACAGCCTGTTAATTATTTCTTCCACTGAGGTAAATTCTCACACATTTCAGCCTCTCTCCTTCCAAGCACGTCTTTCCTTCTCCACAAAACAGAAGTTGGAATGGTACACAGCTGCCAGTGTTTGAAATTCACACCCAAGAACGCCGCCACCAGCGAGCTCTCAAAGGCAACTGGTTTAAATAAAATTTTAAAGACGTATTCATGTTGCTGCATGCAGGACAGTTCCTTCCTTTGTAGGGATATATCACAATTTATCTACTTACTCTCTAGCTGACGGGTAATAATTCAGTTGTCACCAGTTTGGGGCTATTTGGGCTGTTATGAATAAAGCTGCTATGAACATTCAACTACAAGTCACTGTTGTGGGTGCGGGTTGAAGGAGCCCTGGTGGTGCAATGGTTAAGCACTCAGCTGCTAACCAAAAGGTTGGCAGTTCAAATCCACCGGCGGCTCCACGGGAAAAAAGACCTGGCGATTTGCTCTCATATTTACAGCCTAGAAAGCCCTACGGGGCCATTCTACTGTCATATAAGGTCACTATTAGAATCGACTCGATGGCACACAACAACCTGGTAAGGATCTGTTTAATTTACAACAAAATGCCAAACTATTTTCCAAAGTAGCTGTGCCACTTTGCATCCCTACCAGCAAAATACAAGAGTTCCAGTTGCTCCACATCATCAACACTCGGTGTTGTCTTTCTACTCAGCCATTCTGGTGACTGTGCAGTGGTGTCTCAGTGTGGCTTTCATTTGCATTTTCCTGATAATTAATGACGTTTAGCATCTTTTTATGTGATCACTGGTCATCCATATATTTTCTTTCATAATTCTGATAAAGACAGTTCAGAGACCATGCGTGAGAAACCCTGTCTAAAAAAGCTTTTTTTGCTCTGGCTTAAATGGCTAATGTTGAAAGCCATTATTAACTTATTCAAATAAGGACTGTTAAAATGGAATTTGGAAAAGATAAAGATAAGTTAAATCTTGGTTTCAAGCTCAACAGTCAGAGGTAGGAAATTCTTTTAAAAAAACAAAAAACAAAGTTTTTTGTTGACACAGGTCAGCAAATGACCCTTCGGGGAGGAAGGTCTTATTGCAGGAAAATACCCAGCATGACACCTCCAGAGGATCAAATGTGACTAAGCCTAGTTATACTTTCTACCACACTAACCAGATAATACAAAAGTTATCAAAAATCGTGCGTGTGTGTATGTGTGTGAGAGAGAAAGAGATATTGAGATTTTAAGATTCTAATTCAAAGTGGTTGGCCCACCTCAAGGATGATTTAAAAATACATAGATTGTTTACCCCAAAGTCTAAGTACTAGAAGCATCTAAGCCACAGAAGCGTTCTAAAGGATTTCAAACGGGGTCACTCGTTGCGGGGCCATGTGGCAGAAGTGGCCCACAAGGTCACAGCCTGGGACAACGGCGTCCTTCACTAGCTATCAACCGTGTGCTGGTCAGGCAGCCTATACTGCCCTCAACCCACAAAGGCAGGAGCTAATAACAGACGCTGTGAGACCTTCCAGTCGTTTATATGATTAGGCAGAGAACAAACATTCAATTCCAACTGCACAAATTATTATACTACTACTACAACGTATTTTTCAGTCATGTTTTAGAGTCAGATATCCCGCTCCAGATATACACAAGCTCTAATGGGTCGGGTCAGGTCCCAGACACTCTTCCTTGCACTTACCAGCCAACCCTCTGGCTCTCACTCCCCACCCAGGGCTCTAAGTCCTAAGTGCCTGCTGTACTTTCCCTTCTAGGACAGCAGAGCAGACCACCAGGAACCAAGGAGATACACGAAAGTTTCTATGCAACCAAAGTAAAGAAAGGGAGAAGAAAAATGGCCATCATCGATGCCCACCAAACTCTATAAATTGAACGCATGGAACCAAATATGGCAGAAAACCTTCAGTTAATGAGGCATAGCTGGGTACACTGGGGAGAACTGATGAGTGTCCCTTTTAGATGTAGATCTGACATCACTTAGAATGACATTAGCTCATCTTTCTCACTGAGGTCTACATTCCTCTGTCACATCAAATCTGTTAAACCCTGGGGATCAAAGGCAGAAATGGTTATTGAAAAGAGATCTTAGTTCAGCATATTCACAGACACGAATATCATTATATAATGTTTTTTCCCTCAGATTTTCTAGATTCATTGGTGATACAGTTTAAGTCTACAGCTCTTCAATGCAGAAAGCGCTAGTCTCATTATGTTGGTTACACCGTGTTTTTATTTCAGTTTGCTAAAGGAGGAGAAAACAAAACAAAAAGACCAATTTCCTCTGCAGGCCCGTTCCTTGTCTGCAGTGGTTACAGGCAGCCCTGGGGTAGCAGAAGAACAGTCAGCACGGGGACCCGGGGGAGCAACAGTTCCTGTGGAATCTTTGCAAGTTTGTATTTATTTCCTTTGGTGCCTTGACCAGTAAGGCACTGTTAATGATCCAACAGGATAGAGGAAATGCCCAGAGCCAACAGTTCTAGTGACAATTTACTAGACAAGTTACAGTTTAATGATGGTGGTGGTGATTGTTTCAATTTATTATTATTATTTTTTACAATACGGGTGTAGCCTTTATACTCCACACACAAAATAAAACAAGTGCTTACGAAAGAGTCCCTGCCCCCTCCCCCCTCAAAACATCCTGAACATATAGCAATTCAACACAACAGAAAAATCAAGACGTTTGATTTCAAAATTTCAATAAAAAAGCAAAAGTATGTAATGCAACAGCTGTTCAACTTCCAACTCTAAATCAGCACTGTTAAACAAAAAAGAAAAAAACAAAACAAAACAAAAACATTTTCAATTTCTCCAGCACTCATTCCAGTATAAATGCTTGAACTGTAATCCGCTAGTTATTAATCAATGGGAACAGAACCTTAGAACAGAAGGTATATTGCTTTCCTGCCCCCCTTTCTCTTACAATTGGAGGGTGGAGGCATTAGGGGATACAAAAGTCAGAGGAAGAATTAAAAAGAAAAACTCCCAAAGCTGCTCCTGTCTGGACTAGAAAGGAAGACGGCATCTTACAAATGTTCAAAAAAAAAAAAACCCCGAGGCAGGTAACAATTCATTCACTATCACTCCTACTAGAAAGAATAAATCAGAGATCGGCGTCTTATTATATAAAACTGTGAACAGAGAATCCTTTCAGAATTGTATTACAGGGTCACCAGAAACTATGGGTGTCATTTTCAGCTTCATCAAGGAAAACAGGTTCCGTTCCCATTGAGTCAGACCCCGTCCATCTCGCCTAGCTGGATGGGTGTCTGGGCTGCTCAATGTGCACCCTGACCTGCTGTAAACTAAACAATAGTATGTAACTCAGAGGAAGAAGAAGGACTGAGGACATGGACACCGCTACTATATCTCCCCTGCTTCACGCTCTTCAGAGCTCCTCCTGTCTTCTGATCTGCCATTAGCGCTCTCATAGGACCGATTCTTATCTTTCCGGTCTCTGTCACGAGGTGATCTGTCTCTTGAATTCCTGTCTCTGTCACGTGATGCTATGTCTTGGTCTCTGAATCTTTCTTTTGAGGATCTGAAAAATATTAATTTGAGGAGCAAAATATGTTGGGAAACTCAAAACCCAGATGAAAGAACAGGATAACTATTAAGCTATTGATAACGGAAGAAAACACAGAAGAACACAGCCAAGCAAAACCGAGGAGCCAGCCTCCTGACAGAAAACAGCCCCCCCAGATCTGATACAGACACTAGCACGAGATGGGTGACAATACACGGTGAGGGGTCGGAGCATGAGCTAAACGACCCAACTGCAGGACACTCTCTGATGAGCTCAGAGGCAACCAAAGACCTCCCAAATTAATAAAAACATATTCACTATGAAAACAATACACAGACAGTACCTTAAAAAGTGAAAGCTATTATCAAATATATATATGTATGTACATATATATATATATATATAAAATAAAATGCAGATTCTATTAGATGGACAGAGGCATCCCACAGATGGATTAGAACCGTCAGCAAATTTGTTCTGTACAGGGCCGGACGGTGAATGTCCTAGGCCTCACTGGTCACACGAGTTTCTGTAGCCTCATTGTCCTTGCTTTGTTTTCTTTTTTAACACCCCTTTAAAAATTAAAAACTATCCATAATTGGCTGGCTGTACAAAAACAGGCCACAAGTCAAATGTGGCCTGCAGGCAACACTTTGAAAAGACAACTATTTACTTAAGGATATGGCTTTAAATTATTTTTTTAAAATCAGCTTTATTCCTCCTGAGTGAGCTCCCTCAGCCAACAGAAAAAAAAGAGAATGGAAGACAGAGAGAGGCGATCAGACTATAAGGAGTTCTGATTAATCGTAACGACTGGTCCATTCCCATGTCCAAGTTCTGTGAGAAAGTTCCAATAACAAAACAAGCTCCTATCAGAAATTTAGTCTGCAGGAAACCCAAAGGACTGGACGGGGTCAGAATAAACATGGAATCCTCTATACTTTCAACATCTAGAATGAATCGGCAACATTACGTTAGTTACGTGGTTCTTTACAGGTGACATAGTACTGCTACGTAACTACGTCACTAAGCCATGCTCAGACTTGGGATCTGAAGCGCTACCAAGACCCTGAACGAGTTCAACTTCTGAGACAGAAAAAAATAACACTGCGTTCATTTTAAAAAATAGAGTTACGGACCATCAGAATGGAAAAGGCTGAAAGATTAAATAATGCCATGCTTTTGAGCAGTCTATTTAACTAAGATTTTAATAAACTTAATTTTAAAATGTGTTTAAAAAAAAAAAAAACCAGCCAGTGCAGACCTGGGTACACTAGCCCTAACCATACCCTTTCAAGGGAAAAAACATGGAAAGAGAGATGAGAGATGATACCTAGAAGAAGACACTAGATGCTGGTGTCCCGGAGGTCAGTAACAACGACTGAAAAACACGAGAGGAGCATCAGCTAGGGTTCTGTGAGAGGTCAGTGTTCCGCTCGGCGGGCTGAGCAGTCCCCAGGCATTCTCTCACTCCAACTCCCCGATCCTAGTGGGGTTAGGGCTCTTCCTAGCTCTACTTAGTAGATGGGGAAAGAGAGGGGCGATAATTACATTGCTTGGCCAAGGCCACTGAACCCAAGGAGTCTGACTCTGAAATCTGCGCTGTGCATGTCTGAACAGAGCAGGAGGCAGAAAAATCCAGATGGTCCTCGCTGTCAAGGGAAGGTCACAAGGAGAATCCTCTGACCTCAGACCAGTATTTCAGAAGCAGGGCAGGAGAACAACAAAACATGAAAGGCTTAATTGGGACTTCTATCTTGAAAACTTACACCCAAATATGTCGAGATAACGTGATTTTACCTTACATGTAATAACATATAGGTTATAACATCAATTATCTTCTAAATTTTTGGCAAAAACAATGATTCTTTAAAAGAGTAATCTGAATATCAAAAAATCAGAAGAGCTCTTGAGAAAAACAAAACTTTTAATAGTTTCACAAAAATCATCCTCTTTATGAGCATGCTGAAAACATCAGATGTGAGGGGTGTCATGTGGCATGGTGGAAACTTCTCCTGGGCAACTTTAGAAATTCGGGTTGAAGGTAACACAATCTCAGAAGATGAGGGGACTTCACCGTCTCCCCTCCCATTCCCACCACCAACAGACACTGGAGAGTTCACAGGTACCAGGAACAATGACAGCTGGGCTGGCCCACAGGACAAACTGTCTAGACACCCGTCACCCAGCATCATCATTCTCAACATCAGTGGACATGCAAGACTCACGGAAAACTTTTCAAAAATGCATTTTTAAATGCACTGAAGGTGGTCCCCAAAAGCTGCAGTTTTTAAGAGTGTGAGCCAAGTGGTCTGTAAGTCACACGTTGAGGAACTGTGTCCCCTACAAATTCCCTGCTCATTCTTCTACGCTGTTGCTTACGATAGCCACTCAATCCGGAGTATCTTTTTCCTACTTGCTTTTACCTATTCAAATTAACTTTATTTAAGTTTTACCTACTACCTGAAGCCATTTTTTCTATCCTGGCGTTTCCCTTATCTAGACTTCTATATAATTTACTCTGTAATATACGTGGTCTAATACCAATCTATCATCAGTAATGTGAGTCCTGTGTTCTAACTCACATGCTGGATACCTTAGAGCAACTTAAACAAAGTAGCTGAACTATGTTATACTTATTATTTTTTACTAGGCTTCGTCAGTAGAAAGTATACAATTCTTATGGATTAAAGCCATCTCATGGACTATTTAGAACAAGAATATAAGAAAGAAAATACTGACTGAATACGAACCAACTCAACTCATGAGTGATTTCTGGGAATGGCTAGCTGAGGGTCAAACAACATTGGAAAAATTTAAACAGCTTTCTGTGATTCTATCGTGGACTTTATGTGGAGTAACACATAGAAAATTTATGACTAGTGGATAGCAGGCACTCAAAAAAAATGTTTATCAAGTATATACTTAAGAAGAGCTGTCAAGAAAAGAACAGTTTTAAGCGGTTTACATCCCACAGAAATGACCTGGCTTGAGGGCCAGCATGTGTCGGAGAATTCTGGAGGCTCAGTCTCTATGCACGCTGAGTGCCAAGCATCTCCTCCACATTCAAATCCTGTCTGATCTTCAGGTCCTACCCGCCACACCCTGCGCCTGCCCTCCATGCACCTCGTAGGTGGTCTCTTCATGCTAAAGAAGTCCTGTAGCTTCCTCAAGAACCTGAATCCATCCTGCCAAGCTAAAGGTATATAACAATGCATACTACACTGCAGATTAGACAAGAATATACAGAATGTGTCTGCTCTGAGAAAGTGCACCAGCTCAAGTAAGTTTGGAAAACAGTAAGTCAAACAAAGCTAAAGAACTCTTAACAAAAGGACTTCTCAGAGCCCTTAATTTGCTAATACATCCTGTAAAACCTCTAAGAGTAATGTTATCTAAAATCATTTCCCATAGAGCACTTTTTTCCAAGACAAACTAAGCAGAAAAAAGCAACAACCTCTGCACATATCAATACCAATCTCTTACTCTGGTTTGTAAGTCTCTCCTTAACTACCCACATAATCAGGGAAAAAAATGTCACACACCTACACACAAATGTGTACATATTACCAGATGCAAGTTTCGAATCAATAATATTCCAACTCTAAATATAAAGGTAGTTCCATATCCTCTCATCGATACATCAATACCTCCTCTTGGAGCGCTCTCTGCTCCTATCTCTAGAACTATGCCGACTTCGCTGGTGGCTGCGGCTGCGGCTGCGGCTGCTGGAGCGCGATCTGTGGCGATGGCGCTTCTCACGAGACTTGGATCGAGTTCTTCTCTTCCGTTCCCGGGACACTGAGCGAGACCGATGCCTGCGGTGCTCTCTGGACCTGGATCTACAAAAGACAACGTTTGATTTGGATAAATGTCAGGGTATTTTTTATACTACATTTCTCATTTACTAAAGGCTTTTTTTTTAAGAGAAATTACCTCTCAGTAGTCTTACTTCATGTCAATTCTACTCCAAGTCAGCTAAATCTACACTAAAGTATGCTGCTGGTATACTAAATAACTTCATACTAGAATTTAAAAAAGAAATTAAACACTACTGCAGACTAAGGCAGAGAGGGGTGTGGTTAAGTATAGAAATAGGGAGACCAGTTAAGAGGCTACTGGAATACTGAGGTCAGGGATGAATGGGACTAGAGTGGTAGAAATTTCTGGTCCAAATATCTAAAGATATTCCATGTAGAAATACTCTATCTTTTCAAAAAGAGAGCAGCTTGTATTAATCAATCAGTAAACAAAGCAGTATCACCACTTAAATGTTTCTATTTCTCATCGTGGACAATATATATTAGCTGGCATAATCAGTATCATTTATTAGTATCTTTTACTTTTAAAACATTTGAAGCAGAAATATCAGAGTGACTGGAAAAAGTACTAAGAGACATCTAAACACAAGCATAAGGTGGTTTTATTTTTCCCTCTCCCAACAGCAAATGGTTAAAAACGGATTTTAGAATTGTCACGATGTTTCCGAGCCAAACCCAGAAGACACTGTCATCACCAGCTACTGTTCCTCACGTTGGTGTTACTTTAAAACCCTGAAGTCCTACTGTTGTTATGATTTCAAATGATTACGTGTTCTTCTGAAATTTTGTATTTTCTTTCTTGATGCCACAACTACAATACGAAGAGCTGTTACACTGTACATCCGTGCTTTGGCTTTTCTAGACCCTCTGCCCTTCTTTGACAGCCTTGGACACGGCATGCGTGATTCACAGCTATCTTAATGCCACCCTCACGTGAAATGTACTCAAAGTTCATAAAACAAATATGAAATAGCACTACTTTTGTTGTGGTACGTCATCATTTATTACACAGGAGCAGACAGCGTAGAGGAAAGAACTGTGGAGTAAAAGGACTAAAATTCTGGTACACGCTACCACGTGGATGAACCTCCAAAACGTGATGGTGAGTGAGTGAGACACAGAGGACCAACACGGTGTGACCCCACTCAGACGAGAGATCTACAAGCAAAGTCACAGCGACAGAAAGGAGAATCGCCTCTGTTTGGGGTGATGAGAAAATTCTGGAAATAGAGGTGATAGTTACACAACACTGTGGATGTTGTTTAATGCCAATGAATTGTACATTTAAAAACAGTTAAAATGGTAAATGTTATATTACGTATACACTTTACCACCAAAAAATTATATACAAAAAAAATTTACAAAAAAACAAAGTAAAACTGTGAGGTTACGCTCAAAATATTGGATTCTAAGTACTGGCATCTATTCTTTGACAAACACCAACTCTCTTTTAGCTTTCAATAAATACCAGGGCACTGTATATAATTTTACTCTGATAAAACAAAATTGTACTTCAAAAGTTATCTTCTAACCAGTTTCTCCTCAAATGAAACTACTCAAACTTGAACTATCAAAGAAATACTAATCTATTAATTCTCATTAATTTTTACAAATATTTAATCTATAAAAGCTATCTTTGGGAGGTGGGGCCAAGATGGCAGAGTAGTCAGACGCTTCTGGCGGACTCTCTTACAACAAAGACCCAAAAAAACAAGTGAATCAACTATATATGACAATCTAGGAACCCTGAACATCTAAGGCAAAGTTGAGGAACCAGACTGAGTGGCAGGGGGAGGGAGAGACCGTTCAGGAGCAGTGAGGAGTTGCCAGACCTGACTGGGAGAGAGCCTGAACCCTTCAGGCCTGATCAGCTCATGGGTGAGCGGTGAGGCAGGCAAGCAGCAACGCTCGGGAGTCGTATTCTGCACCAAGAGACACCCAGCTGCAAAGAGTCTACTTGGCCAACCAGAACCAGCGAGAAGCAGCCCTAGATCAGCGAAAGGTAAGTAATTGCGCACGGCCTACCGCGTGGTTCAAAAACACCCCTTAGGGAAAAAACTCTCTCCCATTTACCTCCCTGCTCTCTGCGCTGCACTGGCTACCCAACCAGCTTCAGCAACTGGCAAGTACCCTGGGCCAAAAGTAGGATCTGTCACATGCCCTGAGCCATTTTCCCAGCCTTGGAGAGTGAACAAATTACCAAACGGGAAAAAATAAACTGCCAGCTCCCCTAACGCAGGAACCTAGGGTAGGCACAGCTCCTTTGCCTAGGCATGGGCATAAGGGATCCATGGACTTTGAGTACCTTTCCCCCTGGAGAGACTTGTGTGGGCCCATTTCAACAGTACAGGCCCTCATTACCACAGTACAATAGGGTATATACCTGAAGTCTGACTTGAACTCTTTCAGCTGTGAAGTCGCAGGTTCATGACATTTGACACTACTCTGCCCGTTAAGCAGGGTCTTTACCTACTCACATCAGGTGCCTGAGGACTGGTGGATCCACTCACGCCACCTAGCCACCTGTGACAGGGGCCCAAGAATAAGAGGTGCCCCCCAGTCCCTACAGCCAACAGTACTGGGTGCTCATAGTCCGGCTGTAAAACCCACCCACCTACGTGCTCTAGGAAACAGGGACACGCCTTCCTCCTGGACACTCGGGGGCAGCCGTCAGCCACGTCTTGGTCCTGGACACTCAGGGGCAGCTGTCAGCCCCCTGCCTTGCTCAGAGTGTGTCCCCTGCTACATCCAGATGCCTGTGCCTACACCAATCACCCATGCCTGTCTAGGACTGTAGGTGAAAGCCTACACTACAGACTTCGTGGCTGTCTACCTGGGCACCTGCGCTGAATCCATACAGGAGGAGTGGGCAGACTCCTGAGCTCACATACCTAGTAACAGATCTAACCACCTGGTAACAGGACATTGGAGCTTCAAAGGTGCCAATAATCAAACTAGCTCATACGAGTAACCTATTTGGGCATATCAAAACAAAACAAGAAGCTAGGACACAGTAAGCAAACATGAAATAAATAAATATAAGATACTGATGGCCTGGAGACAAGAGTCAATATCAAATCACACAAACAGGCAACCCATGATGGCTTCAGCAAGCTCTCAAAATAAAGAACATAGAAATTTTCCAGAGGAGGAAAATTTATTGGAATTACCAGAGGCAGGATACAAAAGATTAATATACAGAACTCTTCAAGAAATTAGGAAGGAAATTAAGCAAAACACAGAACACACAATAGAGGAAATTAAAAAGATTAGAGAAGAGGATAATGACAAATTTAACAGGCTGCAAGAATCCACAGAGAGACAGCAATCAGAAATCCAGAAGATTAACAATAAAATTTCAAAA
>NW_004444029.1:8712476-8759245 GCF_000243295.1 Trichechus manatus latirostris
AGATAAACATACAAAAATCAGTTGGATTCCTTTACACCAACAAAGAGAACCTTGAAGAGGAAATCACCAAAACAATACCATTTACAATAACCCCCAAGAAGATAAAATACTTAGGAATAAATCTAACCAGAGATGTAAAAGACCTACACAATGAAGACTACAAGACACTACTGTAAGAAACCAAAAGAGACCTGCATGAGTGGAAAAACATACCTTGCTCATGGACAGGAAGACTCAACATTGTGAAAATATCAATTCTAGCCAAAGCGATCTACAGATACAATGCAATCCTGATCCAAATTCCACCAGCATTTTTTAATGAGATGGAGAAACAAATCACCAACTTCATATGGAAAGGGAAGAGACCCCGAATAAGTAAAGCATTACTCAAGAAGAAGAACAAAGTGGGACACCTCACACTACCTGATTTTAGAATCTATTATTCCGCCACGGTAGTCAAAACAGCCTGGTACTGGTACAACAACAGATACGTACACCAATGGAACAGAATTGAGAAGCCAGACATAAATTCATCCACCTATGAGCAGCTGATATTTGACAAAAGCTCAAAGTCCGTTCACTGGAGAAAAGACAGTCTCTTCAACAAATAGTGCCGGCATAACTGGCTATCCATCTGCCAAAAACTGAAACAAGACCCATACCTCACACCACGCACAAAAACTAACTCAAAATGGATCAAAGACTTAAATATAAAATTGAAAATGATAAAGATCCTGGAAGAAAAAATACGGACAACGCTAGAAGCCCTAATACATGGCATAAACACAATACGAACCATAAGTAAGAAGGCACAAGCACCAGAAGAGAGACTAGATAACTGTGTGCTCCTAAAAATTAAACACTTACGCTCATCAAAAGACTTCACCAAAAGGGTCAAAAGACAACCTACAGACTGGGAAAAAATTTTTGGCTACAACAAAGCCGATCAGTGTTTAATCTCTAAAATCTACAAGATACCGCAAAACCTCAACAAAAAAAGACAAATAACCCAATTAAAAAATGGGCAAAGGATATGAACAGGCACTTCCCCAAAGACGACATTCAGGCAGCTGACATATGAAGAAATGCTCACGATCATTAGCCATTAGAGAAATGCAGATCAAAAATACAATGAGATATCATCTCACCCCAACAAGGCTAGCATTAATCCAAAAAACACAAAATAATAAATGTTGGAGAGGTTGTGGAGAGACTGGAACATTTTTACACTGTTGGTGGGAATGTAAAATGGTACAACCACTTTGGAAATTGATTGGGCGCTTCGTTAAAAAACTAGAAATAGAAGTACCATACGATCTAGCTATCCCGCTCCTTGGAATATATCCTAGAGAAATAAGAGCCGTCACACAAATAGATATATGCACACCCATGTTCATTGCAGCACTGTTCACAATAGCAAAACGATGGAAACAACTAGATGCCCATCAGTGGACGAATGGATAAATTATGGTATAGCTACACAATGGAATACTACGCAACGATAAAAAACGATGAAGTCGTGAAACATAACATAGAAGAATCTATAGAGGGCATTACCTTGAGTGAATTTAGTCAGTCACAGAAGGACAAATATTATATAAGACCACTATTATAAGAACTCAAGAATAGGTTTAAACACAGAAGACAACATTCTTTGATAGTTACGAGGGTGGGGAGGGAGGTTGAAGGTTATTCACTAACTTGATAGTAGATAAGTATCATCGTAGGGGAAGGGAATGACAGTACACACTACAGGAGAAGTCAGCACAACTGGACTAAACCAAAGCTAAGAAGTTTCCTGAACACAATCAAACACTGAGGGACAGAGTAGCAGGGGTAGGGGTCTGGGGACCATGCTTTCAGGGGATATCTAGGTCAGTTAGCATAACAAAGTTTAAGAAAATGTTCTGCATCCCACTTTGGTGAGTGGCGTCTGGGGTCTTAAAAGCTTGCAAGCGGCCATCTAAGATGCATCAGTTGTTCCCAACCATGTGGAGTAAAGGAGAATAAGGAACACCAAAGACACAAGGAAAGTATTAGCCCAAGAGACAGAAAGGGCCACATAAACCAGAGACTTCATTAGCCTCAGACCAGAAGAATTAGATGGTGCCCGGCTACCACCAATGACTGCCCTGACAGGGAACACAACAGAGTCCCTGATGGAGCAGGAGAAAGGTGGGGTGTAGAACTCAAATTCTAGTAAGAAGACCAGACTTAATGGTCTGACTGAGACTGGAGAAACCCCGGAAGGCACGGCCCTTAGATTCTCTATCAGCCCAGAACTTAAAACAATTTCCGAGGCCAACTCTTCAGACAGGAATTGGACTGGACTGTGGGACATAAAGTATGATACTCATGAGGAGTGTGCCTCTTAGCTCAAGTAGACACAAGAGACTAAACTGGCAGCTTCTGTCTGGAGGTGAGATGGGAAGGCAGAGAGGGTTAGGAGCTGGCTGAATGGACATGGGGAACCAAGGGTGGAAAGGAAGAATGTGCTGTCACAGTAAGGGGAGAATAATTAGGGTCACATAACAATGTACATATCAGTTTTTGTATGGGCGACTAACCTGAAATGTAAACTTCATTTAAACTACAACAATTAAAAAAAAAAAACCTATCTTTGAAAACTACACCTTCACTACTTACACCTATCTTGTGTAACACCTACCTTTTGGGATTCTTGCTATGTGATCGAGACCTAAAAAAGAATAATATCTACTTTTAGAAAAATGACTATAAAAAATAAAAATAAAAAAAGTGAGAAAACAGTACAAGGTGTTGTTAAAATTACTTCTCCTGATTTCTAATCTTTATATTAATTTTATAAATATAAGGCATATACTTAGGCACACAAAATTTTCCAAAATGTACCATAAACCATACAGACTCCTGCACCGTAGGTTCTTCTCTTTGGCATATGAGCTCCTTTAAGTGAGGCTATAAAAGAATATGCTCCTGGCATGGGGGTGGGGGTGAGGGCTAAAACACAGCACATGACAATTCACTAACTCTCCAGAAACCACTTCCCAACCTGGAAAAAGTCCTTTGTTATTTCTATCTCGGTCATTTCTTCTCTCCCTCTATAAAGGCTGTGAATTACCTATACATTGGAACTACAACCTCATTCTGCAATCCCTAGAACACCAGCTCCATCTGGTAACACCGTTCCTTAACATGCAGTGCAATGCTCCTTTTTCAGCACACGGGTAATTACTGCTCACTAAATGGCAGTGGCTGACACTCCGGCCATTAGGAAGCCACAGACGTTTCTGTGTTGAGAGCATGGCCCTGGACTCAGCAGGTCTGCGTTTTACTCTGGCTCTGCCACCCACCATCTGTGAGACCTGGGTAGGTTATACGCTCCCTCAGCTCAGTTTGTCATTGGTAAGAGAGGACTAGGAATAGAAATTTCACAGTGGAGTTGTAAAGATTCGATGAACTAACACAGGTAAATTCCTTAGAACAGTGCCTGGCACAAAATAAGCACTCACTAAGGAATAGCCATTTTTATTATTATCCTTTCCAATACTAAGACTGGAACTCCATCTTCTATAAGTGTGTACTGCCTTGCAATTTCCACATCTTCTATACTTAGTTATGACATACCTCCAGGTCAGAGGCAGATATACAGATTTTGTGAAAATATTTTTTAAACACTTCTGGAATAGGGTCACATTTTATAATCAATATTAAAATAAACCTGCCACTCGGCAAGCAGAAAAGAAAGGCATGAGGTACTTTCTCACACCTACAAATGTGAAACATTGTCCTGCAAAGAACTGGTTGTCTCATTTGACTGCCTCCTTGTATGACTGGCACCACATGCCGTGCAATTTTAATTTAAACCTGGATTTCCAATATGACTAAAAAGCCATTCGTATTGTCTTAAATATTACAACACTAGGCGATATTCTCATAAAAACTTCATCTACACAAGAGCATGGAGATTAAGCTCTGAGGTAAAAATTTAGAGTAAACGGAGGAATGACAGCATTTCCCCTAAACCACTTTGTCACAGACAGTCCAAAAACGGTCACCCGTCAGAAGCCACACAACACAAATGGAGTGAGTTTAAACCTCCTAAAACAGAGCAAGTATAACACGTTCAAAGCTTGGATGAAGGTGGTGTGACCTAGTCACCTCCTGTGAAGAGTTTTAATCATCTCGGCATAACATCTGCTAACTCTAAAGAGAGGTATTTCATTTTCAGAGATGTGTAAAACAATCAAGGGAGCACCAGGAATGAGAAACACAGGGAAAAGCTTTGTGGCATGCCTGTCCACCCTAAGGCTGTTGAAGAAGTTACAACTGAGTCAGAGGGATGCTGCCACCACAATGCTATGCAATTTTAGTTGCCAATGAATAAAAGTGATTCAGAAGAGCCTTAGACATTCTAAATATGAAAAATGGTGTGATTTTATCAATTAATAAATACTAATGCATTTCTTCTGGTGATGTCTCCTAGAATTGAGAAAATATAGAATCCAAGTTCAATGTAAAATTATCAACAAATCAAATAAACAAACACTTCTTACCAGCAAGTATAAAATATATCATACAAGTGAAAATAGTTCTATGTCAACCTGGTACAAATCTAGCCCATTATAAATATCAGAGGACTAGAAAAGAGCTTTGCTATAAATCTTACAAGACACACAGGTGTGAAGCTCTCGATTCACTCTTCCACATATTCTGAAGAAAACCACACTGAGTTAAATAACAAGTTAATATACTTGTATAAACATTGTTCCACATGGTAACTTTTTAAAAAAAGTAAACAGAAATTTCCCACTTCTCATAGCAGATTTGTTACTGCTGATTGTGTTCCGTCACGTCAATTTGTCACGTCTGTTCTTGGAGGACAGAGAAGAACTGCGTCATAGGGTTTCCTAGACTGTAACCTTTACGGAAGCAGATAATCAGGTCTTTCTCCGATAATCAGGTCTTTCTCCCTTGGAGCAGCTGGTGGGTTTGAACTGCTGACCTTTCGGTTAGCAGCCGAGCCTTAACCACTGCACCACGAGGGCTCCTTATAGCAGAAGAAGTAACATCTAAAATCTGGTATCAATCGCCTCTCTTGACAGGAGACAATCCACTTCTAAATAATGGGATGAGTCTCCTAATGAGTCATACCTCCTCAGCTTCTCCCTTTCTTCTCTCTCCCTTTCTTCTCTGCGTTTCAGACGTTCCAGGTTTCTTTTCTCCTGCTTCTCAGCTACAACTCTCTTAAAAAACAAAGTTCAAACAGTAAGTGAGGAGCGTACTTGCTGGCTCCGTTCTTAATGAGCTCTATGCTACAACTCACCATGTCTGGTTTCCAACACAGTATATGTATCATTAAAATCTGTTTAACGAGAATTCAATTTGAAGTTTATACAGGTATAACCATTAGACTTACAAGTCTGTGATTTCCAAAATCTTTCCCACTTTTTTGAAAAGTTTATAAATTTTCACATTTCTCTATGATTTCTTAATGACATTTCAAATCATTTCTACAAAATTTTTCTCCTCTGAAAGTTTTTCAGCATTTTGTCTTTTCAAAACAATAATGCCCTGGTTTTCAACATGCAAATATCTTCTGACACTTTCAATTACTGCCCTGAGGCTGCTTTTAAAAATGCCAGTAACATGCTAAAAAGTTCTCTGGCTAGGTATTTATCCGCAAAGACTCTCAAGTAGGTACCTTTTTGGAGTTTTAACTTAAGAGTACAAACATTTGCTACAGTGACACTCTTTATGCCATTTTTTTAAACCTACTTGAGATCACCCCAGCTACTCAGGGACTGGGCACTATTACACCAAAGAGCACTTGCTGCCCACTCCAAGTATGGAGATTTCCTGGGCTTTTCTGGTTCCACATCATTTTAAATGTCAAATTATGGATCTTGGGTAATTCCAGTGACAACAACTGCACAGAAGTGACTATGCAGTGTTTTTCATCTTTGAGCCAGTCCTCAATTCATGACACAACTCCATCACAGCACCATATATTTTTTTAAAGAGCCTCATCGGACTGTTTGAAGGTAAACTGATTGATATCCACTGACTCTGCCTTAGTTTACCTCTTCCAAAACATCCCACCACATTCGTTTTGTTCAGACCATGCTGTCCTTCTCACCACAGCCTATACATCAGGGGACAAGGATTTTCCTTTTTCTATAGGTTTCCTCCTATGTCCTTCTGAAATGGAGGCAGAAGCCAGAGGTTCTAGGAATTTGCTATTTAGTGAAGAAATGCAAAATATTTCAAATAATATTATTAATCCTCTTATAAAGTAAACACAAACATAGTATTATATTAACTTTATTGAAAAGAAAGCTAACAGTGGAAATTTTAGGGGATTTTGTATGATGGAATTAGTTTAGATCCCAGTTTGAAAGATTCCTAATTCAGTGTTGCAAAAACACAAAACGCTACCTCGCAGAAAAATGGGATAGTATTTAAAAGTCTGCTTCTCCTATTAAACTAGATGGTATGCCCACTTACAATCCTACACTATTCAGCATGACTTGTTAACAGATACTAAATGTAACTGAATCACAGTCAAGAAAACTGTACAAAAAGACAACTAATACAGATCAAAAGAACGAATGGCTAAACTGGATTAAAGCAACGGATAGAAATTACCAATGTACCTTTAGCTCTTCAAGCTTCTCTCTTATTTCAATAAATCCCAGGTGCAGTTTACCCCCAAAGTGATCAGCCAGTCGTCTGTCATTATCATGAAGACCCAAATAGGCAGAGCAGACTTCACAGACTCGAAGTTTCTGCTGCTGGAAACTGGAAGCTGGCATAGAATTCCGGTAAACCTCCTACACAGAAGTAAAAAGTGAGAAAAACACTGATCACGTAAACCTCAAGAGTCACACAATAAAATACACTATGAAATAATAACAAGTGTTCTAAAGCATATACAAAAACATGGCCATGTTGTTATGCAAATCAGATTCCTCTCAACTCCCAGGTCTGTCCTCAGGCCCTCTCCAGGGGAGGTCAAAGATCACAGCCTCTAGCTGCAATCGAGTCGACTGCAATGAGTTGTTGGTTACTATGATATAAAATACAGCTTTCTGGAAAAGGTTTTCTCAGAATTCCAGAATGTTCTGTTTCCTATAACTTTTATAAAAATGAGCTGTAGCAGCTCCAATACTGCACACCAGTGACAGTTCACACCAGTGAAGGGTTCAGGAAGCAGAAGGCCCCCTGCCGGCTGCTGGCAGAGCAGCCAGCAATGTCTTCTTACAATGAGACTCCGACTGAGAGGAGGAGTTCAACAACACAAGAGAGAGACATGTCTTGTACTCACCATTTTACTCATATTAACTTCATTAATGGAACAATAAATTGGCAGGTATCCCTACAAGCTCTCTGTCCCCTTTTGCCTTACTAAAAGAACCCTGATTTTTGTTTGAGGCAGCAACATGCCCAGCTAAAAGTACTACATTTCCAAGTTTTCAATTAAGGTTTGGCTAAGCAGATGTAAGTGGAAACTGCTGGATAGAATTTACAAGAAAGTTCTTTAAAAGGGAGTCAATACATTCAGAAAGAAAATCATGAAGAGATGCTATAACCTGTCAATCAAAGTTTAATGAAAAACAGAATATTTACATAACCTCAAACTGTCAAGACTAAGATACTTTTTTCCTCTAGTGGTTTCTGTAGGGTTCATAGTATAAAATTTTAACTTATAAGAAAGCCTGAGTGGCTATGTTAATACCAGACAAAGCAGTTTTCAGATTCAGGGACAGTATTAGGGATAAAGAGAGACATTTCATAATAACAAAGAGTTCAATTCATCAAAAAGACATAACGATTCTAAATGATATAATCACTTATTAACAGAGTTTCAAAATACATGAAGCAAAACTGAAAGGCAATAGACAAATCCACAACTATAGTTGGAGACTTCGACACTCTTCTCTCAGTAATTAAAACAAGTAGACAGAAAATCAATAGGATGCCGAAGACTTGCCCAAATCTATCAACTCTATTGACTCAACTGGCATTTATAGAGCACCCCATCTAACAAGGCAAACACCATCTTTTCAAGAGCAGATGGACCATTCACCAAGACAGACATATGCAGGGCTGTAAACAAGGACCAGTATGTTTAAGAGGATTGAAATCACACAAACGACATTCTCTGAACACAACAGAGTTAAATTAGAAATCAGTAATAGAAAAATATCTGGAAAAAACCACCAAATATATAAAATCTAAACAACAGACTCCTAATCCATAGATTTAAGAAGAAATAACAAGCAATAATATTAGCAAACACTGAACTGAATGAATATGAAAACACAAAATATGAAAATGTGTAGAATACAGCTACAATAGCGATTAGAAGAAAATTTATAGCATAAAAAGGTTTACGATCAGTGATCTAACCTTCCACCTTATGAGGCTACAATAGGAGCAAATCAGACCCAAAGTAAAGCTGCCATTGTTGGGTGTCATCAAGTTGATTTTCCACTCGTAGTATCACGTGTGACAGAGTATAACTGCCCCACAGGGTTTTCCAGGCTATAATCTTTATGAGAACAGACTGCCACATCTTTCTCCCATGAAGCCACCAGATGAGTTCAAACCATCAACCTTTTAGTTAGCAGCCGAGCATTTAACCATTGCACGACCAGCGTTCCTAAGGTGAAGTAGGAGAAAGGAAGTAATAAGCATAAACAGAAATCAATGAAATAGAAAAAAGTAAACAAAGGGGAAAAACAATAAAATCAGAGGCTGGTTCTTCAAAAAGAAAAATAAAACTGATGAACACCTAGCTAGCTGCACCAAGGAAAAAAAAAAGACAAACTGCAAACATCACTATAGTCTACAGACACTAAAAAGATAAGAAGGGAATACTAGCAACAACTTTATGCCAATAAATTAGACAATGCAGAGATTTGGTGAAAGATCAATTTCCAAAAGTGACTCAAAAGAAACAAACCCTGAATACTCCTATGACTATCAATTTATTTAATTCTTAACTGAAAAAACCTTACATAAAGAAAATTCCAGTCCCACATGGCTTCACTGGTGAATTCTAACAAACATTTAAAAAAGAAAGAATGCCAATCCTACAAAAGACACTTGAGAATACTTCTCAACTCGTTTTATGAACCAGCATTACCTTGATACCAAAACCAAAGTACAAAGTCATTACATGACTAAGTTACCAAGAATGGCTGGGGAACGCCATACTGTGGATAATAAAGCTTTCCTTCCACACCCTCCTTTCTGTGAAAAATATCTGACACATACTGAGTCTTCCTCTTCCTTCTCGCTCTCTCAGGGTTATCATTACTGCACAGCTATTGTGCAAAGCAATGACCACAGCCTTTCCCTCCCTCCTCCCTCCCCTCCTTCACCTGAAGATCAGCACTACGTTCGGGCAGGTAAAGGTGGGATGATGGAAGAGGTATTAAGGTGGCTTCCCTCTACTCTGCTTTTCCCTCTAGTGGGAAGAACAGATGCTAGTACCAGGACATTAGGAGGAAGGAAAAGAACCTGCATTCCAAGTAGTCTGAAGAGGGTGTTCCTTTTCTGTGACCTTGCCACACAGACCCTGCCCTCTCAACACCCAAAATACACTGGTGAGAGGTTTAAAAAAAAAAAAGGAGAGCGGTGCCCAGGGTTGAGAGGAAACATTGCCTCGCAGGAGGATTCCAAGCTCAGATATCTGCAGCGGCCAGGCGGATGACCCGCCAAGCAGGTCAGTGTGATAGTTGGGAGCAGTGGAGACTACGGCAACGGGCAGAGAACAATTCCATCTGAAGGCATTCAATTTCTAAAAACATCAGGGAGGCCAAACAAACTAGGACTCTGCCTGTAGGATATTCGATTCTGACCTGTGCTGGAAGGTAGAGTGAGAAGAGGCTCCTATGGTGCTAGCAGACTGTACCAAGGTCGGGGAATGCTATGGTCACATGGGGGTCGAGTGGCAGGTGAGTATCGCAGTGACCGTGCACATGCAGAGTGTGTCTGACTACTACAATTCATTTCATTTACCAGTTACAGATTTCAGCAGATCAATGACCCCAAATTCAAAAAAAAAAAAACAACTAATTCTGGAACACAACCATTAGTATGACACAGAGCACTTAAATATTTTTATGTTAGTTTAAATATCCTTTACCAATAATTTTTCAGGACTCTCTAGTCAAATATATGTTCTTCAAGAAGTACAAGTACTATGACAGCTGTCTACCAGCACTGAAAGTTCAATCACCTCTGCTTCTCTCTTCTTTGCCCGTGCTTTCTCTACTTCATCCATCACTTTCTGGGATTCTTCCACATTTCCCTCAGCTCCCAGCTGTTCCACCTTAGCTAACAATTTACCAATTTCTTCATTTAACTCATGAACACGCTCTGCCTAGAAGGAAACACGGAGGAAGATAATGAATAAAAAACAATAGCAAAGTTCAAAACATTTCAGCAACGCTCAGAAGTTACCTAAGCAATACGAGCATAAACAATGCTTCCTGAGCATTTCCCCAGGGCACTGGGGAGACGTCAGGTGTTTGGAGTCGGGCTGAATTTATTTCCCTGCATCTGGTATCCTACGGATCCCAAAAGAACTGCTCCTTTCCAGCCTCAGCTTGGGCAGGACGTTCAATCTAAGATATTCCTTCCCTCAAAGAGACTCTCAACTCTATTAGCACTACCCTACCTCTTTACTAAAGCAGTGGTATTTTTCTTTAGATATCCGTCATTAAGGCCCCAGACTCTTGACCCTTCCCTATATCCATGTCCTTTGCCATCTAACTTTAGTGCCATCCTACTCCGTCTCTGAACTTGGCCACATAACTGGCCTTGGTTAACAGGATGGTAGCAAACATGACAAGAGGAAAGACTCATGACTGGGCATGATGCTTCTGTATCTTTGCTGCCACCACCGCAAAAGCATCACCAGGCTAGCCTTCTAGGCATGGCTGTGTCTTCCAGATGACGGAAAGATAAGTGAGTCGGCCCAACTAGGACAGGAATAACTGCCCAGTCAATATCAGCCTAAGTCACTGACATGCAGACTCATGAGCTAAATCAGTATTTACTGTTCTCAGCCACTGAGTTTTGAGGTGGATAGTTACACAGCATTTCTGCTTACGAATCTCTTTCAACCATGAGATATCGGACGCCCATCTTTATGGTTCCCATCTTCAGAGACCTTTTCAGAAAAGGCTGGCTAAAAAGAATGCTCTTCTCAAGCAAGAAAATCCCTTTCATACATATCTTAACACCATACTTTAGTGCTGCAATTGGAACCTCTACCTCTACCTTGGTAACTCTGTCTCACATTCCAGATTTTCATAAAACGTTAACTATGAAGAAGTCAATCATCAGATCAACCAAATGCAATATATTGACCTTGTTCAGATCCTGATTAGAACACATTGACTCTACACAGGAAAAAAAGCGTATTCTGGATATTAGATCATATTAAAGAATTATTGTTAGCTTTATGGATGTGATATTATGATTATATTTTACAGGTGAAATGATATGACGTCTAGAATTTGCTTTTAAAATACTGAAATATAAGCAGAAAACTGATGACTTTTGAAACTCAGTAATGGATCCACTGGGATTCATTATACTTTTCTATTTTTTTGTGTACGATAAGTTCACAATAAAACATTTTTTACAAGTAGTGAGTTGAGGAAGACTTAAAAAGGACACTTGAAACAACATTTAAAATGAACAATTAGAAAATCTGTGGCTCCACAATTTCAAAGTAAGTTAAAATAAAACAAAAAAAGCAGTGAGTCAAAACCACATTTTGCACTAATGAAATGACTGAAATTCTTACCTTTGCTGCTACTTCAGCACTAATCTCTTCTTGAGTTTCTGCTAATCTTTTCTTAGCCACTTCTGTTCTTCTGTCACAATCCGCAATAAATGACTGCAGATGATCCATGGCCTAAAAAGATTAATTGAAAGACAATTAGAAATGGTCTTATCTGGAAATACTTATAAATTACACTTCGTTTTTAAAAATGCTACCATGGTAGTAAAAAAATAACAAAAGAAGCATATTCAATAATGAAACCAAAATACTATCTGCCACCTGTCAAACTGGCAAAGAATAAACATCAATAATAATTCCCAGGAATGAGAAGACTATAAGGAAATTGCCACGTTTATACCCTGCTGAAGAAAGCACAGACAGGTATGGATGGCCCTTAGAAAAAGGCAATGTGCGTGTCACTAAACTGTATATGTAGAAACTGCTGAGCTGGTGTATGTTTTGCTGTGTATATTCTCAACAAAATAAAATAAATAAAGAGCAATGTGGCAACTGCTATCAAAAGCCTTAAAACAAACCCAGCTTAGTAATTCTACTTAAAGAAATTTGTCGTAAAAAAGTAATCAGAGATACATGGAGGATTAGTATTGAAACCTATTCTTCACAGTGTTGTTATTTAGAATGGTAGAAAGTTATAGATGCTCAAACGTCCTTTCGACACTAAGAAATTGACTTGTTTAGTCACTGAGAAAGTTTTTACAAGAATACTTAATGATGTGGGAAAATGTTCCTGGTTCATTTGTAAATAAAAATCAAGTTGCAAAATGTTACACCCAATAAGACCTCAATTTTGTAAAATAAAACAGGATAGAAAAGATTTGAAGGGTAGACATAAAATGTTAACTGCAATTTTTTTTTTAATATTTGGATCATTTTTAATAGTTTATGTTTCTCTGTGTTTTTCAAATTTTCCAAATTAAATGTTACAATTAGAAAAACCTGCCTTATTTTTCAAAGAATAAACTACCGACAATTTTAGCAGTGTGTACGCTGTAAAGACCCAATTCAATTATTTACATTAAAAGACATTTATCAGTCATGTTAATATGTCTATAATGAAATAACGTTCACTTAAAAGTACATTTTAAAAATCTGTTCTCAAGTGAAACAATATGGGCTTTCAAATCTAAATCTAGGGAAATACAACTAATCCAAAATACACGTTTAATTAAAGATACAAATTTATCCACCATACATCTAATTCTAAAAATGGTGAAAGAATTTCTTGAAAGTGAAAATCAATAAGAATCATGAAAAAGCTTTTATCTGTAATGACAAAAAACCAAAACCAAACCCACTGCCGTCGAGTCAATTCCGACTCATAGCGACTCTATAGGACAGAGTAGAACTGA
This sequence comes from Trichechus manatus latirostris, assembly GCF_000243295.1. NCBI lineage: Eukaryota > Metazoa > Chordata > Mammalia > Sirenia > Trichechidae > Trichechus > Trichechus manatus. The sequence continues at coordinate 8,725,632 of NW_004444029.1, forward strand.
CCCATAGGGTTTCCAAGGAGCAGCTGGTGGATTCAAACTGCCAACCTTTTTGGTTAGTACCCACGGCTATTAACCACTGTGCCACCAGGGCTTCGAAATGACAAAGAGATAGATAATGAACTCCTTTACCTGGTTGCCCAATGGTTAAACACTCGGCTGCTAACCAAAAGGTTGGCAGTTCAAACCCTCCCAGTGGCTCCATGGAAGAAAACCCACTGCTGTCAAGTCAAATTCTGACTCACAGTGACGGTATAGGACAGAGTAGAACTGGCCCATAGGGTTTCCAAGGAGCAGCTGGTGGATTCCAACTGCTGACCTTTTGGTTAGCAGCTGAGTTCTCAACCACTGCTCTGCCAGGACCTGGCGATCTGCTTCCATAAAGATTACAGCCTAAGAAACCATATAGAGTAGTTCTAATCTGTACTATAGGGCCATTAGGAGCCGAAATTGACTCAGTGGCACACAATAACAACAATTTGAAGCTTATCTTTATAAATTATAGCAGAAATCTATTAAAATTTTCTTATGCTAAGATAAAGGTGGAATCTCAAAGCAGTGAGGGAATAGATTAATCAATAAATTATGTTGGGCCAATTAGGAAGCTATTTGGAAAAAAAAGCTAGGTCCACACTCCAATACCTTCAACCAGAATAAATTCAAAGTGGATCAAGAATTTAAGTGTATAAACTATTAAAATACTACAAGAAACCACGGGAGAGAATTCTTATCACCTCAGTACAGGGAAATTCCTGCAAAAGGTAATAATTTAACCCATTAAAGAAAAATCACATACATCAAGCTCAAAGAAAAAGTCTTGTTCTTTGGATGCAATTTCATAATCCGCTCTTAAAGCCAGGTCATGGACTTTCAGACATTCTCCAAGATCCATTCTCTGGTGGGGGGAAAGACAGATAATATTAAAACAGAAAATACATTTTTCAAAAATGCATTAACAATTACAGGTCTCTCCAGAATACATATTGTCATACAAGATGCTTCTTTCAAATTACAAAATTTCATAGGCAAGTATACAACTTGGTGCCAGAAAAAAAACTGCATCAATTATGTCTACCAACAGATGGAAACAGTGATCACTTCTGTAGTCAAGAACAAATGGACAGGGAAAAACCTATCAGACGCTGAGAAGAACTTACAGTTTCTATATCAGAACATATTTCGCTGAGCCCCATAACACAAAAAAGATAAACCAGGTTAATTTACATTTTAAAATCAAACTGAAAGAATGTGTAAATCATATTACTGAATTATGGTCAATGTTCTCTGAAAAACATTCTGATTTTCAAATAAAGATGAAGTCCCCGAACAACAGACTGGTGACCTGAGCCCGATCCCAGGCTGACTCCACACGCACCAGCAAAGACTGCCGGTGTGAGTTCTCGGAGAACAAGGACCTAATCCACCTCTGACGAGGGTGGATCAGGGAAACCAAACGAACACTCTTTCTGATGCAAGGATGCTTCTGTTTAGAACTTCCAGTTAGACACTAAAACCAGAGGCTTTTCTCACATGAGATAAAATCCCTAAAATCTGTCCCATTTTACATGTAACGTGACAATTGATAAGATTTTTTAATGAAATCTTTTGGGGGTGGGGGACTGAAGGGAAAAAATGAGCTAGATGCAAAGACAATTACAACAAAAGCACAATAAAACAGTGATCGCGAAGTATTTCCTTCAACTGACTAAGTACCCACTTGTGCTGAGCACTAGGCTAGGTGCCGGGGGTATATTCCACAAGATAGCTACGTCTCTAACTTCATAGAGCTTACATTCAAGGGGACAGAAAACAAACAATAAACAAGAATTGTGCCTATGAACGAAGTAAGGTGATCTAATAAAAAGTAACACTCCCCATTACTATGGGAAACCATTTGGGATGTGGTGGTACAGAAGATCTTTCTGAAGAGGAGTAATTTAAACTGAACCTCAAGAGAAGACGCAAACGAACTTTGAGAAAAGCCAGTGTTCCAAGTTTTGCAGAAGATTTAGAAGACAGACCTTTTTTTTTATTTAGAGGGAAGTTTCTAGCAGCAAACGGAGACTCTACAGCATGTAAGCCTGGGCCCTACCCTTGTACACAGCATTTAGAAATGGCTTTGCCTATTTAACTTTTTGCCACAAACCTGCATATGTGTGTATAACAAAGGATATATCATTAATGTTGAACAATACCCAAAGCTAGAAAAGACAGTGAATTCACTGGATCAGAATTCAAAAGGATGAAACCAGATAAAATTTAACAGAAATAATTATGAAGTCCCATAGATACACCTAAGAAAACAAATCTACAAATAACTAGGTACCAGTTGATAATCAGACAAATTTAAAAAGACACAGAAATTTTAGTCCAGAGTGAGGGTGGCCCGACTGAGATAAACTCATATTACCTAAAACATCACCCACGGCACCGTCACATCTCCGGTGGCAAAGCACCCAGCACTGGCACTGGAGCGGTGACGGACGACACAGTGGGCGACGTGGAAGGGACGCTTTGCCACCGGCAGCCCTCGTGTCCTGTGGAGTAACAACGCTGATTCAAGGACATTCTTTGCTTTACTCAAAATCCCACTGATGGACATGGTGGATATACGGGACAGAGTTCCTGTTTGATAACCCAGTGGGTGGGGGGTTACTGGCATAGAAACACCCCATTCTGCCCTGGAACTAACCCTTTTGCTGACATGATAGCCACTTCTAATTTAGCAGGCTGGGGACTCTATGAGTAAGGTGGGACTACTTAATAAACAACAGTATATAATTGTTGATGTCAGAGTCTAGGCTCCTGCTGGTTGGCCCTAGATTAACGACAGTCTCACAGGGAGGAGTCCGTGCCCTAGCGGGCACTTAGTGTTGCGTCTTTGTTAATGACAGTTACAAAGAAGTGCACAGAGAAACAGCTGAAGTCCAAGCCTGGCCAGGTGGAGAGGTGAAAGTGCCTCTGTATCTTCCGATACTCTGACAGGACCTGTTCAGTTGGTTATCAACCGGATGGGGGACATGGCTGTGACTCATTATGCAAATGGGCCTGATCATCCTGTTAACAATGGTCATAGCAATAGGACATATTAAATGTTACGACTTCCCTTGAACACTGCTATATTAAGACCATGGCAATCAAGGTAATTAATAAATATGATGGCACTGACTTGCATCTACGCCTTTGTGAAGGTCGCTGGGCTTATGACAATGACATAGACAAAAAATAACAGGACAGCTGGGGGTGGACTGCCTGACACACAGGTGTGTTGTTTCATAACTGCCCGCTCACTGTCTCCCTACCTGCAAACGGACGTACAGTATGTGCTTTAAGAGGAGATAACTGCCCTATGAAGAAACCCAAAACTCTGTTAAGCTATCTTAATGGGGTAAAGGAGGGCTGTTCTCTGGGACCAGTCAATCTAGACCCCTCTGAACAGGGGCAATAAATAATGTTCATTGCCTGCAGGAAGCTTTCCACTTTTACTACCCTCTTTTACCTAGTATTACTCCCTTTTTTCGCCCCTTCCACTACCTGTTCTCTATACATGCTATTTGGCATGTAGACATGGCTGTCCAATTAGTACAATCCCGGGAGAAAGGAACTTAGGTGTGCTCCTCCCAAGACGTGAACTGGGGTGTGCTCAGATGCGATCTAACCCTGTGGACGGAAGCCTAACTTCGGGGAGCCTAGGGTGATGATGACGTGTGCTGTTCTACTTATCCCTGTCCTTTTATTCTGTGAGTAATAAACGCCTGGTGATCACAGCATTGGAACTGTCTGGTCTGTGCTCTGCTCCAAATGGTCCTTCACTAAGAACTTGTGAATACAGTGACACTGCATAGATCCTAGTCATCTATGATCCTCTGTCGATACCATCACAACTAAGCATCTACACTGGCACTGTGCCACGCACATGGGGAATATTTAAAACAAAAAACCCAACAACCACCTGCCATCGTGAGTGCAAGGAAACCATGGCTGGGTTAATACTCTCCATGGCCCCAAGAGGGCACCCCCATAACCACCCATGGACCAGTCCTCAGAAACCCGTGCTGCCCTGAGGACAGGCCCGCCGTCACCATAAACCCTGTCACTGTGCTGTCAACACCAAGTGCTCAGACACTTACTGCTGCTTCTTTCTTTTAACTAAATGAGCTTAAAACGGAACAAAACAAAACATCTGGTTATCATTATTCTAACTTAAAATGACCTTGTTTATGATGAAAGCAACAGGAAGAGTTTCAAACTTTTTAACTAGTAATTTACTTCATAATTAAAGTCTCTCTGCAAGTTTATTATTGGTGTTTTAATTAACAGACATCTAAATTCTTAAGATTGTAAATGGAAAAAAAAATGCTTATTTTTAATCGAATAAATTCAGCTCTGCATTTTCTCTTCTCCATCCTAAATCCTCAATGAAATTGTGACCAAGTAACAATACCTGATCCTGATAACTTCTCTCTTATATTCCTAAGCATTTTATACTGTATTTTACTGTTAACACAGTCAGTTCTGTTAAGTGCTTTCTTCTGAAATTCCAAAAGTGAATGTTATCTCCCCAAATGGGCTCTAAGCTTCACGAGGAAGATAGATACCTATTTCTCTTACCTTCCCCTCCTACATAAAAGACCTAGTTTTGCACAACCCATGACTATTAAATAAACTCGACCACTTGACTAAGAAATTCTAAGAACTTAAGGAAACAATGAAAGAAGTACACTGATAAAGGTCAATAGTTTTGTTGTTGTTGAGAATACACACAGCAAAACATATGCCAATTCAGCAGTTTCTCCATGTACAATTCAGTGACATCAATTACATTCTTCAAGTCGTGCAACTATTCTCACCCTCCTTTTTGAGTTGTTCCTCCCCTATTAACATAAACTCACTGCTCCCTAAGGTTCCTATCTAATCTTTGGAGTTGCAGTTGTTGCTTTGATCCTATATAAACAGTTCTTAAAAGAGCATAATGCTCCAGGCAGAGATTCTTCACTAGTTAACCTAGACTACTGTCTGGTTTTAAGGTTTAAAGATTATCTCAGGGCGATAGTTTCAGGAGCTCATTCAGCCTCAATGGCTCCAGAAAGTCTGGAGTCCATGAGAATCTGAAATTCTATTCTGCCATTTTACTCCTTTTGAACAGGATTTGTCTATAGAATCATTGATCAAATGTTCAGTAATGGTAGCCAGGCAAGTTTAACAGTGTTGTTTTTGATATAAAATAACTAGAAGTGTTTTAAGAACCTAGCAATAGGGGTTTGGTTAATTCAGTTACGAAACAGCCATACAATGAAACACTACGCAGCCACGAAAAACGGTGCTCTTGATATACTAAGAGAAGGTGATAATGGAAGACATACAATAAAATGCCATTTTTGCAAAATTAGCTAAACAAATTGCTTTGAGTCTGTTTGAACTTTTTGGATTGGTTGAATTATATACAATTAAACCCGTCATCACTGAGTCAATTTCAACTCATAGTGACCCTGCGGAACAGAGTAGAACTGCCCCATAGGGTTTCCAAGGCTGTAATCTTTACGGAAGCAGACTGCCACAGCTTTTGCCTGTGGAGTGGCTGCTGGGTTCGATCTGCTGACCTTGCAGGTAGCAGCCGAGTGCTTAACCACTGCACCACCGGGGCTCCTTTAGCACATCTTACTCTTAAAATCAGAAAAAAAAAAAAAAATCAATGAAGTCACTTTAATTTGAGAAAAAAATTTAAGTAATGCAAACAGGCATATGGAACCTGGACATCAAAATCAAATAAAAAGCAAATCAAATGGGTGATTTATACATTTGAGTGTACTGCCAACTGTAAACGAATGGTACAATGTGCTAATGAACATATCAGTGACAAAACATTTCAGGCACAGTAACACCTCCAAGTAACTGCAAAATACACTTGCTTTGTTATAGGTATATTTGGTCAGTTGTATGCGCTAGACCCTGAAGGAAATGAAAAAACAGTACAAGAACATAATTCCTGCTATCAAGCACCTCAAAAGAAAAGCTTGGCGATCTACTTCTGAAATATCAGCCATTGAAAACCCTACGGAGCACAGCTCTACTCTGACACTCAGGATGCGGAGCTGACTCAAGGGCAACTGGCTATCACATAACATGTTCTCAATGCTAAAAAACAAGACATTAACCTAAAGCAAGAGTCACAAAGGTACACAAAGATGTATACCCAAGGATTTCATTGCCACATTGTATCCAGAAACAAAAACAATTAACAGTGGCTGGGTAACTTAGGGAACAGCCATAGTATGAAATATTATGCATGCCTTCTTAAAAAATTAGAAATAGACCACTGATATGGAAACTTCTGCAAGACAGGTGAAGTGGGAAAACACACACACACACACACCACTATAATGCCTTTTAAAAAAAAAAAAGTACCAGCACACACACACACAGACATGTGCACACATTTGTAAATGCACAGAAAACGGGAGTGAAAGCTATACACTAAACTGCTGGGAAGGGGGATACAGAATAATGGGGAATGTTCATGTCTTATGCTTCATCCTCTTGTGCTTCAAGATGATTATTATTTAAGTAATAAAATAAGACAGACCGTGCACTGGACCAAGTCAGAAACCTCCCTTTACCTCTTATTACCCATTTGACCCTAAGAAATTCACTTTAACTCTCTGAACTTCTCTTTTCTCTGCTACTCCAAGGTTGTTGTGTGGATCATATGATGTTCATCCAAGAACTCTGAAAACAGATTGTCAGCCCACTTATTTCTGCATACTGACTGCACTGGGATAAAGCTCAGTGAGAGAGGGACACAATCTTTCTTGGTCATTGTTGTATCTCCAATACCGATAACAGTGTCTCAATAGGCAACAGGTGTGCAATACTGTTACACACAATACATTATTATATTATAGCTAAATGGGCATTGATGAATGAAGGACATATTTTCTTGTATCATTACTTTACATATTTCTAACGCTTTCATCTTCAAAGGACTTCAGAAAAGAGAGATATCTCTACTAAGCAATGTATGGGGAGGTTTTCAGGCAGAATAAAATCCTCAAATAGAGATTATTTGCATAGGACAAGTTGAAGAGGAGAAACAAGGGGCACAGCCTGAGCAGATACTCCAAGAGGAGAATAGGTATTTCCTACCTGGGAGGATGCAGAGCAAGTTAAGTGGGACCAGATGATCTGTTAAGAGGATGGGGGAAGATGATGTGGAAAAGCAGGAGACCGGGTGACTCTGGCCCACAGGCTGCCAGTTTGCAAGCTCTAAGTTGTGGAAGATTCTGAACAGGAGTCAACAAATGCAGAATTTACACTGCAGGCAAAGAAGAATGCTGGACTGCTTGCACAGAAACATGACACAATGAAATCTATGTTTTAGAAGCATCATTAACACTCCTGGATGGACAAAAAGAAAAAGAGAGACCAAGGGCAAGTGAGGCTATTACCACAATCCAGGAATAAGGCCATAAGGGTCAAATTAGAGAAGGAAAGGAAAAGGAGGTGACGGAGATAGAATGGAGTGTAAAGAAGAATAGAAGCATTTAAAGGGGGTAGCACGTCTGAAATCATCGATTTCACCGCCACCTTCCCCAAAACACAGAAATCAAGGCTCAGAGAGGTAAAGTGGTTTGCCTAAGATCATAAGCTAGTGGCAGCAGAGCAAAAATGTGAACCCAGGCCCTAACTATAGCTCAGTATTGTTTCATTAACACTACAGTCTCAACTGACAGTCTTTAACTAAATGGAAATATTCTTACACTACTTCAAGCACCTCAAAGAAAAGCTAAGAGCAAAAAAAAAAAAAAAAACACAAAAAGGCAACAAATGATAATAATTTAGATAGAGAAGAAAGGCAGCAAGGAACATAAGACTAGGTAGCAACAACAGTAAAGTTCCAACTGGAATGCACACCAGCATGAGAAAAAGTGAAATAAAAGCATGACAGGAGGACAGAGGGCACAGGGATCATAAACCAGGCCTGGGGTGTGGCTCTTCTCATCCACCGCTCCAATCCCAGCCCTGCTTTCTACAACAGGAGTCAGCTACACTTGGATCCTTACCTCTTGGACCTTCCCTTCCTCCCCTGGAAACCCTATGGGGTCACTATGACTCGGAATCGACTCAACAGCAGTGGGTTTCTTTTTAGAAAGGAGAAAGGGTATTCCAGGCAGAGACAAAGGTAAGCAAAAGTGAGAAGCACACTGGCAAGACGAAATAGTGCGACAACAGTGAGTAAGTCAGGTGAGCAGAAAAGACTTTGGGAGTGGCTGCCTGGATTAATGATTTCAGGTTTTTGACTATATACAATAGGGAACCACCCAAAGGTTTTGCGGAAGGAGCCCATGTCAGGCATGACTGGCTTCTTCTCAACATTCAGATCTCTTCAAATGTCACTTCATCAAAACAGTTTTCCGCAACCATCCTGTCAGAATCCCCCCAACCCAGACACTCTAAATTCCCCGACCATGCTTTTCTGGCAGAGCACTTACCACCACCTAAAAATCACACTGCCTCTCTTCATCCGTGGCTGTGTGCCTCCCGCATCAGAATGTAAGCCCCTACTTCTGTATCCCAGCACCTAGCGCACAGCAAGTACTGAGCACCAAAGCCAAACCAGCTGCCGCGGAGCTGACTCCGATTCATAGTGACCCTACATGTCAGAGTGGAACTGTGCTTCATGGGATTTCCAATGTCTGATTTTTCAGAAGTAGATCACCAGGCCTTTTTTCCAAGGTGCCTCTGGCTGTACTCGAACCTCCAACCTTCTGGTTAGCAGGCGACTCTGCATTAACTGTTTACACCACCCAGGGACTCCAGGGACTCAGTAAGTACTTGTTAAATGAACGAATGCTGATCTTAGCAATTGGCACTACTCTGGGAGAGATGGAAAAAATAAACAAATCACCTCTTGCAGGAGAATTTTTTTGGTTAGCTTTTACACTTAAAATTAGCCGTTTTTTTTTTTTTTAAACAGTTATACAATCACTGGCTTGTACTTGCTGGTGATATGACTTTAGAAATAACAGCTCTAAAAGCAAATACTGTAAATTCTCTTTACCTTCTCCAATCAGCCCTTATTAATCAAATCAATCCCACTCTCGCACCCTTTTCTACTTATTTTCTCTGCTTAATTCCAACCTACTAAATCCCAGCACCCAAAACACTATTATAGTTAATACAATAAAGGGGAAAAAAATCAAAACCACCTACCTAAACTTGGAAATTTTACAAGTTATATTATCTAAATATATCAATATATATTTCTGTATTCCTTACAGACCAAAAAAGTTTAGGGGTAATATATATTCAAAATGTTTTAACTCTATATGTCAGAGTAAACATCAAATGCTTTTTAAAATTCCCTTAATGAGTAAGAATCAACAAACTAGAAAGGATTTTGCTAAGTCATATGGTCCTGCCACTTGTACATCATGATAGAACTCATCCCATTGTAAAAAAAAATAGTCAGAATATATTTTAATGTTTGTGGTTACTCACTTATACAATAAAAAGTTTTGCTTGTTTCAAGTCTTCATTTATTACCATCTATTTTTCTACATTGTTCTAAGATCTACATGCTCTGAATGATGCATTTATATCCCCATCTTCCCTTTCTCAATGAACAGCCTCAGACAACACACTAGTTTCTTCAGATGTTTTAAAAATGCAGTTTACAAAACTGTACATTTTTCTAAAAAATATCCAAAAGGTTGAGGGATTACTGAGAGCATAATTCCTGGTTCTTAGTTAATAGCATTTACTGAGAATCACTATACAGAAAAACAAACATGACATTGGAACTTATCAACAGCAATGGGTTACCAGACTATAAAACACAATCTGCTTCAACAGACCTCCTCCTTCTGCTTTGTTTGGGAGTATTCTGTCTTTGCTACTTTCCATCTATAGTTTCAAGAACCATCCTAATAATAGGTCCAAGATCTAAGACATGCTTCAAAAATTTTTTTAAATGGAGAAGAGACATATAATGATAAAAGAAATAAGGTGGGCTATGTGTAAAATAATTATTGAAGCTGGCCCTCTACTTCACTATGTTTGCAATTTTCTATTAAAAAAGTTAAATGGGAAATTTAGCAACGATTATTGATGATGGTTGTCCAACAGGATTAACATAATTGATAATCACTAAACCGTACACCTTAAAAATGTTGAATTGGTAAATGTTGTGCTATATGTATTTTTACAATAGGAAAAAAAGTTAAAAAAAAAAAAGATTTCTCCCTCAGACTGACTGAATAATACTGTAGAATAAAAATTAAAAATATAATCAATTCGTATTTGATTTATGAAGACTAGACACCACTGCCAGATAGTTCAGCATACCTAGATGCATATGTATTTGTATTTAACCACTAATTCAAATAATGGATGGATGTGCTGACCACTTCAACTAGGGACAAAGAAAAAATCAGAACAAGATTCTAGAACACATGGTCTCTGGGTCACCTTAAAAAAAAAAAATCACTTCTATAAGCCTAAAGTATATTAAGTATCTAAAAATGAATGATTGTCTTATGCTCTAATTTTGGTTGTTATTTGAAGTTTCAAAAATAAATTAAACATTAAAAATAATTTTTTAAAATATGAATGACTGTAAGATTATTCAGAATGACAGAAAAGGGCATGTGTACCTCAAACTGAACAGCTCAGAATACTCACGTGCCCATTTGCTAACGAAGCTCCAAACTATACTCAGGATTTGGTTTTAAAGTATGACAAAACCCCAGAAACCAAACCCACTCCCTTCGAGTCGATTCTGACTTATAGTGACCGTACAGGACAGAGCAGAACTGCCTCATAGGGTTTCCAGTAACTTTTAAATTATCCACCGGGAAGCCTCTACTTTGCTAGGCACCGAAAGTGTTTTTTGGTTTTGGGAGACTCTACACAAATGCTTGCTAAAGGAATGTATTTTTCTAGTAGACTGAGAAAAACAAAATACAAACAAGTAAATCCACAAAGCAAAAAGACATAATACACATCTCCAAGTCAAGTCTGGAGGGGGGAAAAAAAGGTATTTTGCCACCTGGGAAGCTCTAGAAGTTTGCTGTCATATTTAATAAAAAACAAAAAAATCAAGCCAGTAATTTGGGCTACTGTCAAGACACCTGTTAAATACCAAAGGAGCCCCCCTAAAAACCATTTCTGGGGAAGGGATTATTTACATGTTAAGAAAGAATCTATGGCCTAATTTTTGTATACTTGCATGAGTAACCAACTGCTGTCATATTTTGATAAGCAACTCAACAAAACCAAGATGCTCTCTAGCTCCTTATCTATTAAAAGCGAACAGCTTTACTATTAACATTCGTTAATCTCTGAAACTCGGTCTGTTTTGAAACAGAATTATTTAGCACTCTGCTTTTGGATGGATCGATTATTCAGTCAACACGACGAGAGGCACTGCTCTAGATGCTGCGGATACAGCGCTGAAGGAAGCCAGGTCCCTGCCTTCAGGACACTTACATGCTAGCGGCTGGGTGAGGAAATTGTGTGCAGGTCTACTTCTGATCACTTATTCTGCTTCTCCATACGTTCATGGCTCTTTTCGTATGTACTATCAAAGAGACTTCAGCAGTTTAAGCACTCAGGTTTGTGTGTACCCAATTAACTGATTTTAGACCAAGCCTTAACAGAAAGTCAGAGAAGCAATAAAGAGTTTCAATTAGTAAAAATTGCACTTTGGATAAAACCCAGAACTTACTGGGACATCATAAAATCAAGTCAGTCAGAATTTTTGAGCAGCCAATACTCCCATCCAATCCCTTCAAAAAGGCAGATAAACTTTTAATAGTAACTTTAAGAATGTCAAAATCCCTAACCCTGTCCCTAATTATTTCTTAAGATTAGTTTTCAACCCCCCCCCCCTTTTTGAGCAGCAGAGTCATTTCTGAAAACAAAAATTCATGGAAAATTCCTACATTTAAAATATGTAAAATTTTTGTTGAAACAGAAGCGTTTCGCCTAGCTCCATGTCCCTAGTCCGTGAGATGCCTACAGATAACCAGAAGCGTCTGAAAGTCACTGCCCTTGGTAACTGCATTATCTTAAATACTAACAAACCAACCTCATCCCCCTGTATTTTGAATAGTATTTAGACTCATGTAAATCTGAGATTCCTGCATGGTATTTACAGAATACTCTGTGATTCTATGACTGTGAAACATTTGACAAGCACAATTTCTCTGAGCCTTCATTCTTCCCATCTATAAAATGATGACTCTAGACTAGAAAACGCTGAGGGCCTGTCAACACTAAAATTACATTCTCTGATGAGGGCTATAATAAAATTAGTAGTGGCCATTTCTGAGTTTGGGGCAAGCATATTATGAGAGTAAACATTTCCATGTCTGCAGATCTTAATTTCAGGCTTCTGTGACCATTTCTAATTTTGACTTAATGCCTTCTGTGAATTACTGCTATCACCAACTTTCTCCCAGATCATTAGGAACTAAGTGGAAAGACTGTTTGTAAATACTTCAATATCCTTATCTTTCCCCGGGAAAGGTACGCACCAGAAATAAAGTCTTGGAGAAAGAAGCGACGACTCTGCTTAGGTCTGTGCTGTGCCTGCATCTGAAAGGGGACGATGTCTACTGTCTGCGTGACGGGGAGGGAGAACAGGGAGAGATCAAGTGTGCCAAAAATGGGGAAAGAGTGAGACTAAAACAAGTGAATATTCCAGATGAACTGGAAAATAACCCAGGCCTCTGATGTACACTGACTTCCCAAGCTATAAGAAATATTCATGCTTCTTATAAAAATCATAATTTAAAGTTACATATAATTATTTTGATTTTCTGTTCTACATTGTACTGTCTCTGACTAATTTTTCAGTCTAAGAATTAGTTATACCAAGCTAATCGGAGGCAAAACGTGATGGAGACACTTTCATCAAACGGAACTCCACAAAAATTTCATACCAAATGCCAATTACATTTTTAGATACATTCTCCAAGTGCTTGATATAAAGTCTAACTTCTTTATAATGAAAAAAGTCAAGGAATATATTTCTGTGTATTCTTCTGCTAAACAATCTAGAATTTTGGTGAGTCACATTCTGCTGAAAGTGACAGATCTAAGGAACAAGGTCAGGAAAACAGAATGTGACCTCTACCTAACAAAGAAAAAGCACTATAAAATTAACAGCTACAATTCAGTTCTTTTCCTTCTTCATGTAACAAGTAAAAAGGAAAGGAACCAGCATCTTCAACATAAAGAGGTGTGAACTGTTAGAAAGGCTGTCTTCAAGGCCTACAAAGTGAATGATACCCATGAGGAACATGCTCCCCAGAACAATCAATCAATAGGAGACCAAAGGGCAATATTTGCCCAAAAGCAAAGTTCAGAAGGCAGGAAAGGGCAGGAAAGCTGGGCAAATGGACATGGGGACCCCAGGGAGGAAGTGGGGTGAGTGCTGACACACTGAGGGGATAGCAACCAATCTCACGAAACAAGCTGTGTAGTAACTGTTGAATGGGAAACTAATCTGCTCTGTAAACTATTACCTAAACTACATTAAAATGTTCAAAAAAAACCAAGACTGTCCTAGAAAAGCAGTGTTTATTAGTTGCTAAAGAAGTCACAGCTTTATTATTACAAGCCATTCTATACACAGAATCAACAGCCATTCTTAGCAATAGTAAGGGTCACAAGGAAGTCACACTCTGGAGGATTTTCAAGTTCTCAAGGGCTCCACACTATGACAACCCTGGAGTCTCACAAAGTCTTACAGCCAGTCCTCTAACCTCTGCTTAAATTCTGAAAGAGGTTCACAATTATTTGACCCCATCCTTACATGTGACAATGTCTTGCCTATCAAGTAGACAAAAAGGAGACACTCCCTCCACCCAGTCTCCGGTAAGTGCCTAATCTAAAACATCATCAATTTTAAGCTTTACCATTATTTTCTGTACCGTAACAAAAATGCTACTGAGTAAGATAAAATGTTTCGCCAAAATCAATTCTAAGATGCATATCTCAGAGATGTTAAATGTGAAAAAAATGTGCATCTTATACTTGATCAGCAATAACTTTACAAAAGGGGCCACATAAACCAGAGACTCCATCAGCCTAAAAGAACTAGATGGTGCCCAGCTACCACCAATGACCGCCCTGACAGGGGACACAACAGAGTCCCTGATGGTGCAGGAGAAGGGTGGGCTGCAGAACTCAAACTCTAGTAAAAAGACCAGACTTAATGGTCTGAGAATGAAGGGACCCCAGAAAGCATGGCCCCTGGACTCTGTTAACCCAGAACTAAAACCATCCCCAAAGCCAACTCTTCAGACAAAGATTAGACTGGACTATGGGACATAAAATGATACTCGTGAAGAGTGTGCTTCTTAGTTCAATTATTTACCACTCAATTATTTAGACACAAGAGACTAAATGGGCAGCTCCTGTCTGGAGGCAAGATGAGAAGGGAGAAAGGGACAGAGCTGGTTGAATGGACATGGGAAATCCGGGGTGGAAATGAGGAATGTGTGGTCACATTGTAGGACAGCAACTAGGGTCACATAACAACGTGTGTATAAATGTCTGTATGAGAAACTAACTCGAGCTGTAAACTTTCACCTAAAGCATAAGTGAAAAAAAAAAAAAAAGGAACTTTACAAGAAGGCAAGTCTAAGACCAACCATTCATCCCTTTTACTTAACAAGAATATAAGAAATATTCTCTGCCAAGTAGAAAACATGCTGGGCAAGATAAAAGATCAGAAAATTGGGATTTGGTTCCAGTTTTAAATTAACAGAACTAAGTGATTCTGAATAAGTCATGTAATATAGTCATGGCTGATTTCTTATCTGTAAACTGTAGATAAACACCTCACAGAATTGTTTTGAGAACTAAATAAAAAGGTACCTTACAAAATGTAAAGTACAACCATGATGTGAGCTTTCTACTATTCACGCCATGTCTGAATAAAATCAACTCTTGATCAAAACAATAACAAGTCAGTCTTGTTATGGTTGGTTGTGAAGTATTAAAAAATAAAAACTAAATTCTGCCATTTTATAAATTAATCAATACCTTATTCATATTCCCAAAATCATTTGAATTTAGCCATTAGACAAAATGAGTTTAACTGTTAAATTTGATACAATTGTAAATGTGGAGAATCAAAGTATACTACAGATAATTAACATATGAGAGCACGGTAGAAAATAATTATGGAAACTCTAAAGAGTAGATATGAACGTTTATTATCTGCTTATCATCTTCACAGCCCTAATTCAAGTGCTCAGAAACTGGATTTTTTTGTCTTGTGATACTGCGCTGGAAAAAAAAAAAAAAATCAGGGCTCTTTTTAACATAATACAGTTTCAACTGTCCTTCCTACTGGAAAAAGGCAGAAGTGTGTCCTATTGTATATGCCCTGATAACTGTATATTTGGGTTAAGTCCTTAATCTAATTCTATCAAAGAAGAAACTGTTCATCTAAACATTTTAGACATTTTAAGCTAAAGAAACTCATCATCTCTGAAAAGGGAGGTCAGAAATCTTGTCTTCATTTCAGTCATTTCTGACAAATGAAGCCTCTCAAAGTTGGGCTCCTACTAGCACAGCCCTCACTGACCCCCACCATCAGCCCGTTGAAGGGAAGCTACTTGTAGTGAGTAGTTAATTTCAACCAAATCCCAAAGTCAGTGAATTGAATCCTGTTCCATTTACAGAGGTCCATCATCATGTGGTTTACTTTATTCTCCCCACCATGATTCTATGATATAAGTGTGCACAAATCTTAACATTAATGTATACTCTTTTGGATACAAATGTACTTTGCCTAAGATAGCAAAAGAAATTATTTTAAAAGTCAATTATATTATTTCTGAACTGAAAGTGCAAGTACCATGTATCACAATAACTGCTTCTGTATTCAAAATATGAA
The DNA here is from genome assembly GCF_000243295.1 of Trichechus manatus latirostris. NCBI lineage: Eukaryota > Metazoa > Chordata > Mammalia > Sirenia > Trichechidae > Trichechus > Trichechus manatus. The sequence goes on from NW_004444029.1 coordinate 8,741,542, forward strand.
ATGCTTTTAAAAAATTGCTCTGAAAAATGGAAATATAAAGAAATACATACCAACTCCTTTTGTGAATGAAGAAACCCATTATTTATTTATTTTAAAATGTGCTTCAGGTGAAAGTTTACAAAGCAAATGAGTTTCCTATTCAATAGTTTATACACAAATTGTCCCATGACATTGGTTGCAATCCCCGCAATGTGTCAGCACTCTTCCTACTACCAGCCTCATTTCCCCATTTCCATTTGGCTGGTTTTCCTGCCCCTTCCTGCCTTCTCATCTTTGCTTTTAGACATATGTTATCCTTTTGGTCTCATGCAGATGACTGTTGCAAGGGCATTTTCCTCACGTGTGTTAGTATTTATTTATAGTCCTATTATTTGGCTGAAAGGTGATCTCCAGGACTGCTTCAGTTCCAAGGGTGTCTAAGGGCCATAGTCTCAAAGGTTCCTCCAGTCTCTGGCGGACCAATAAGTATGATCTTTATGAATTTGAGTCTTGTTCTACATTTTTTTCCCACTCTAACAGAGATCTTCTAGTGTGATCCTGGTCAGAGCAGTTGGTAGTGGTAGCCAGGCACCATCTAGTTCTTCTGGTCTCAGGCTAGAGAAGGCTGTGGTTCACGTGGGCCATTAGTCCTCTGGACTAACTGTTTCCTTGAGTCTTTGGTTTTTTCACTCTCCTTTGCTCCAGATGGCAAGAGACCAATGGCTGTATCTTAGATGGCCGCTGGCAACCTTTTAAGACCCCAGACGTGACTCACCAAAGTAGGATGGAGAACGTTTTCTTTATGACCTGTGTTATGCCAATTGACCCAGATGTCCCCCGAGACTATGGTCCTTAGTCTTCAAGCCCAGTAACTCATTATCGTGTCTGATTATGTCTAGGCTGTTTCCATGACTGTGTCCTCTGTGTGCTCCATTACATATATGAATATACTTGCAGCACATAACAAGTATGCATGTAGAAATATTCACAGCCAAACCTATATATGCACATGGGTGTACTCCCATATGTTCTCCCACACCTATTCAGCATACATATCTACCTATGTATCCACTCATAAATTACTGTTTGTTACTACCGTTGTTGCAGGGTTATGTACGTTATAGTATTTACCTTCATTGCCTTTTATTCTTGTGTACCTCTCAATGTCTTCCCTTGCCTTGGTTACGTTGTGCTGACCTCCCCCATGTTGTGTACTGCCTTTCCTTTCACCAAAGGAAACCCATTACTGCAGACTTAGATCATCAACCTGAATAAATAAACAATGAGATGCAAATCCCCTCCTCTAACCATAGTGTTAAAAAAAAAATTACTGTATAATTTCATCAAGTAGATTAATTTTATCAAGTAGTTCATTTTGGTAGTATACCAGTAATCAAACATGAGACTTAATAAATACGTACAGTTCCAGAGAGGACATCATGGGGGCAACAGTTGAGAAGGTGACTCTTGCATACTCTGTCGTCACTGAATTTGATTCGTTGACGAGTAGTATCTCCTGTAATATAGAAAAGTTGGTAACATTCAAGGTTAGACAACTGGAAAGTATTTATTTTCCAAGATTCCTACTATCACTAGCCTTTTATGTGTGGCTCTATACACACACATTTATAAATCAGCTCAAGAAGGATTAGTTTTTTATAAAACATCCTACAGAAAAACTACTTTAGACAACATGCAGTTGCAGTATGTGTACTGCACACGTAATTCAAAAAGTCAAAGTGGGAAAGCAATGCATTCTGTTAAACAGAGTACTTCAGAAAAGCATCGGATTTTAGAGCAGGAATGGACCTTAAAGATTACAGAGTCCAACTCCTTCATACTGCAGATGAGGAAACTGAAGCCCCAAGAGGTTAAGCGAACTGCAGAAGACCCACCAGAAGAGTTTCTACTTATTGGTATATAGCGTTCCCTTCTTGACACTACGTATTGATTTATTTTGTAATTATTTACATTAATTGAAAAACATAAAAAGTAATCTGGGCAAGCATTGCATACACACTGCGAGTCCCCACTGAACCCCAGACGCCATTTCTTCCACTATTTTGTTCCAGCTGTAGTGTCTCCCTTTTGCTGCTGGGAGGAGTTAGAGAGGGTAGAATAACGTGTTTAAGAGCGTACAAACCTGGAAGAAGGACTTACACACCAGTCAAACAAAGGCATACTGCCTAAAAGAAACGTTCACTTTAATGCCTCCAAAGGTCCCATACTTCCACATCTTATGCAGTCTGTGCTATTGATGCCAAACTGGGTACGTTTATACTCACTCTCTCTTCACATAACACAGTATACCTCCTAAACAACAGAAGCATCCAACCTGCTTATCGAATATGGCAAACTACTTGAAACCTTAAAGAAACCAAGAGTAAGAAAGGTAACTAGCTTTAATAACAAAATATAAATGTTAGTTCAAACTATTTTCTTTAGGATTTCTTTGCAAAAACAAAAGAAAAAACTCGTTAAGAGTGTTTCTTCTTTCTATGTAGAATGATAAGCCCTAAGAAATATGTTTTATTTTAGCCTCAAATGGTAATAACCTTGATGTCATCACTGATGAGTGAAAACCTACTGGTGAATTACGGAAGCAAAAACAACTGCGTGGCAACAAAACAAATTGTAAACACCTTTGTACTTCACATGAGGCCCAGAGCACTCCAGAAACTTTCAAGGAAGTCATTCAACGATTTAAATTAATTTTTGCATTTTCACATGTGAATAATAAAGTTAAACTTTACCCCTTATTATGGTCTTATTTTAGTCAACTAAATACGGCCATTTTTATGGGGCAAGATTTTGTTCAAATTGTTTGAACTTGTTTAAATAGACTTATTAAACATTTTAATCTTTCACCAGGATACATAAAATTTCATCAACAGTAGTACACAGCTAAAATAATAGCTTCATAGCAGTTCAACAATAGGTTTTCTAGAGGCTAGTCTCTAGTTAAAGTAGGTTATTTTTGACACCACAACTTGGAATTATCCATTTAGTGTTCACGCCTGCTACTATAATAAAAGTTATTTGGATGGTCCTTTCTTTCTTTGAAACACAACTGCTTTTGTTCCACATTCATTAACACATCTGAAAAGTTAGTGATAACTCACGGCTCGGCGAATGCGGGGCCTTTCTGACACTCCCTTGCAGATTGAAGTAGGCAGGCATAGATACATTGAACCTTTACAAATAAAACAAGGGGCCAGATTGTTCAGTTTGTACAGAGTAGACTCTGCCAGCAATTTCAATACAGCATCTAGAAGTACATGTTGACTGTAAAGATTCTCGTATATGAAAACAAAAGTGAACAAAATCAGCGTGTTTTATGTTTTAAATACTGACTTAACAAGTGTGACCCCAGAGAAGAATATGGTTGATAACAAGTAAAAGTTCAAGGCTGCAGCTCTGGAAAGTGGTCCTTGGGCCAGCTGGGGTTAAAAAAGTGTCGTTAAAAAGTGTGTTTCACCAAGACTTTGGCGAAGGCCTCAGCTCATGTCAGAATGGTATTATACGATAAGCTCACACCAGAACGGCAACGCTGTTAAGAGGTTTCTTGCTTCCTAGCATAAAAGAAAAATCTGTGTCAAATCAGAAACTTAGTTATGCTAACAAAATGAAAGATAATGCAACTTTTAAAAGTAGGAGGAAAAAACAAAACAAGCAGCTTAGACATGTGGAGTCTTCCTGCTACAGGTACCTAGGTTTTGGTAATGCAATATAGAATCATTTCAGCACTTTGCTAAACTAATGGCTCAAGGGTATTTTACTATAAGCCAGGCTTTACAATTAAAAAATCAAGATTCACAGAAGTTTTACTAATCAAGTAGGGTGACTGTTTTTGCTTAAGAAATAACAGCATTAAATCTACTATTAAGACATATGTGCCCTGAAGACACAGTTATCGGATAAAATTTGAACAATTCCAAATATGAACATAACTAACAGTACTCCTGGTGAGCTTTAAAAAAAAGAATCAGTTCTATAAATGCCAAGAAACACCTTAAAATAACTCCTCACTACACATGAATAGGTGCTTTATAAATCTTTGATAACTGTAGTAAACACAATAACAATAAACACAGCTATCAAATACTACTAGCCTGTGTATTACAGAAACGTTTAATAAAACCCTAATAATTTGGGATACAGAAATACCCTGAGAGGGACTAGCAACTGAATATTTGTTTATTGATATTTTTTAAGTTTTACTTAAGGAACTTTAAGGATAACACTTTCAAATAATTTGGCTACATTACCATGTAGAATGTAATAAACTGATTTGGACTTATGACATGAAAGTATAATCAACTAAACAAAGAATTTAAAAATAAAAACACTAATGATTTCAGTTTCTGTCAAGATATCTGGCCCAAACCATGTTTTTCAAAAGAAACTAGGCAGAACAGTGCCCATTTAAAAAAAAAAAAAAGTTTCAAATAATAGGGAACAAATATGAACCAGATCTCCTTATAATACAAAGGATTATTTTATGAATTTGATGTACTGTATCTTTGGGTTTTCTGGGCATACATTCAAATAAAAAAATAACCTAAATTAAGAAAGAAAGGAAAAAAAAAAAAAGGGCTCTGTTACACTAAGGTTGGATCTAAATCACAAACTCAAATCTATTCTTGAACATACCCTCTGGGCTAGGCAATGGGGTTACAAAGAGTTACATAAGGGGTTATATAAGACAAGCTCTCTATCCTCAAGAAGCCCATGATTTTGCCAGAGAAATAGGACATATAAATGAATTAACAAGTAATAATACAAGCAGCATGATCCAAGTGTCAAATGGGTGTTTCAAATAGGTAGTACTTCAGGAATTCTAAGACTAAAATGACCAGCAAGGACTGGAGAGGCTGGAAAGGCTTAATGCAATAAGTAGAAGGCAAACTTTGAGGGAAAGAGGACTCTGATCAAAGGAAACAAGCGTGCATTTGAAATGGAGTAATATCTTCAACAAAGCTAAAAAAAAAACCCTCCATTGCCGCTGAGTCGATTCCGACTCATAGCAACCCTGTAAGACAGAGTAGAACTGCCCCCATAGGGTTTCCAAGGAGCATCTGGTAGATTTGAACCGCTGACCTTTTGGTTGGCAGCCGAGCTCTTAAACACTGTGCCACCAGGGCTCCTCAACAAACCTTACAGAAGCAGAAAGGTCTGGAACAGTAAACAGAACATATTCAGCTTTGTCAAACAGCTTAAGGCAGGAGAATGGCAAAGCTGGGGCTAGAATATTTTTGGAAGTAAAACCTGATTTCTTAGATAATGTTTCTTCATCTTCTTAACCCAGATTAAAAAATGTGTAGACAAAGAAAGGAAAGAAAGTTTAAGAATGAGAGGGCAGAGATTTGACCATCATTTCAGTCAACAACACAACAAAAAGCCCTTCCCAGAAAAGCAGGGAGGTCTCTTCCCTATAACCTGCACAGTAATTAATGAGGCTTTGTAAATGACTATGATTAGAAACTTGGTTTGCAACTTGGGAGGCAAAGTGTTTTTCATTTGCATGGTGCAGCAAAAAATTTTATTATTATTTCCTACCAAGCTACTATCTTCAAACTAGGAACTCTCTTACCTCCCTCTTTTGTTCAATCCTTCATGAGTTCCATGAACCCTAACCTTTATCTGGGGCCGTGTGAGTTACGGGCGCACAATAAAAACTGGAATGCATGCTCTTCCTCTCCAGGTCTTTCAGCCAGAGCCGACGGTGGCGCTGGGGAATATGGGCAGGCCACTGAAAGAGGGCTCCTGCCCAAACTGTAGTAAAACACTGCTGTTTGCAAAATCCCCTCCCATTTGTTGGGAGGGGAAAAATAGCTCCATTGTAATCCCCAACGCTGCTATTTTATGGCCCTGCCTTCTGAGATGAAACCAGACCTAAGTATTAGTAGTAACACTTAAAACCTCAGCCAAGATGGTATTGAACGTGGTGCATGCTACTTCCCCAACACCCACCTCTCCCATGTCACCCACCCACCCTCTCCCTCCCAAACAATAAACCACATCAACTTTCATAGATGCATGTGCTATTTTAAAAACATCAAAATTTTACTTTACCCATTCTCTCCGATGCTCCCTGTATTTCTAAGCTGTGAGTGGATGCCCATGCTATGTGATCAACAACGGTGAAGGCTGAGCAAAAGTGAACTGAGTTTAGTATTATAATTTTAAAGGAATCTTAAAGTTTGTAATATTTGACATATTTAATGGTATGCAGAATCCTTATTTTACTGCACATTATCAGGCATTAATGGCAAGCAATTTATAAAAACAATTAGTATTTCTTTTGTACAGCATTAGCTTGGAGCTTAGCTTAGGGGAAAGAAAGAAGAGACATTCAGCAGCATACAAGCACATCTAAGCATACCCTAGTCCACAAATGGAGCCGGGACAAGGGAAGCCCTCCCCACAGGTACACTTGATAGGGGCCGAGCGTCACAACTGGTTTGGGACAGGGCAGACCCCTTCCCTCTGAAGAGCAGCACCCCTTTAGGGCAGGGAAACTGAGAGCTAGAAAGAGGTACAGCATTCAAGTTTAACACTTCCAGTATCCCTGTCCCCTCAAACACTCAAATGCAGAGATGCCCCTCCTGCAACCATTTCTTCCAGCTTAAGTACACAGTACACAGTACTGAAGACACAGTAATGTGGGAACTACATAAAGACCCACGGCCAATTTCTGGTTTTAAAATTTCTAGTCTAGTACAGGGCAGGAAGAGACCTTAAGAAGTGCTCAAGTAAACCTTGTCTTCATGTGGAGTCAAAGTAAAAGCAGGGGACTATTACTGCATGGTGACTGTTGCACTGAGGAACCCATCTGATCACTTTTGTACCCTCTTCAAACTTTCTCACCAACTCTACCAACTTCTCCCACCTACCTTGGCTGTTCCTTTATAATTCAGCTTAAAAATCACCTATACGAACTCTTTCATAATTAATCTTTTAAAAAAAAAAAAACTCTTATTACTCCTTTACTTCATGTTCCCTTGTTAATACACTCAGTTTAATCCACTGTATGTTTGCATTTGTTTGATAACTTCTTTTTCAAATTTCAAAGGTTCACAGAAGGCTCACCTTACAAAACGACTCACCACCACACCTTGACATAATATGGTTATAGATGCGTTGAAAGCGGTTAATGTGACTTGATACATGTTAAACGTTGTAGGAATACATTTATTACACAAATAAGAGCACTAAGCCAAATATGGCAGTGGGAAAAGCCAACTATTGCAGTCTTCCTTCCAAGTGTAGTATCAAGTCATCTCTTTCTAACAGAACTTATAAAGTCCCACTGAGTAGGAATGGCAGCGTTCCTTTCCTCCAGGCTATCTTCTCACTCTTTTGGTTCATACAGTCCTACAAGTTTATAATTATAAATAGATACTAATATCACCCCCATCATAATCCCCATGACAAGCCCAGAAATTTAAAAAATGCAATGCCCCTCGTAGAAAAAATTTCCAGAATAAGTTTATTCTTGCTAGATATAATCAAAGATTAATAATTTTTTTTAAATAAAATCTACTAGCCCACTTATCCGTGTAGCTACATTATAAAGAACACAACTGGGAGACAGCCTTGGTAGGAGGAGAAAACGCCTGCAGGGTCTTTTAAGAGCTAACAGAATGGTGATGATGGAAACGTAAGGTAGCTGCATCCCAAGGGTTCTATTCCACCCCCAGCCCATCTTCTCCCATTCTATAAGCAAAGGGTCGTGGCCACTGGCAGGGACCAATCTCATGTCTGGGGGTACATGATTTAGGAAATCTCTCAGGGTATTTCTCTTTTCAGATTTAAAAGACACATTAGAAAAGCTTGAGTAAACAATTAAAAATTAAGTTCTAAAAGTGGGCTATATATAATTTGTTTTATGATATGTCATAAAAGAAATTCAGTCATTAAAAAGTTGCAGCCTGCTAATTTTTATATTTTGATACTTGCAGAGCTGCAATTCTGGTACAGTAACAACCATATTCTGGATGTCTTGTGCCTTCTATCATCCAGACCTTTCTATACACAAAATTAGAACTAACGAAAGCTACCTCTGGCTACGAAGAAATAGCTGGAAAGAATCAAAGAAAAGGTGATTGGGGGATTTATCTATTCAAAAAGACAAGTTTTCACTGGTCGGTGATAGCTATAAAAGCCAAGCAAAGCCTCCCCAAATCTAAAACCAACAAGCAAAGGAAAGAAAGGAAAAGGAAAAGAAACAAGAGCCATCAACGAACAGAGGTGACAGACAGCCCAATAACAAAGAGAGGAAGTTCAAATGAAAAACGGAGATTACCAATGAAGGAGGCATGAGCTCTAAACACACAGCAGAAATACTGTGTCACGCTGCATACACAGCAAAATCAGAAGGACAGCCTCCAGAAAAGGACTGAGACTCTGAGGCGGACCATAAAAACCAAAAAACCAAACCCGCTGCCGTCGAGTCGATTCCAACTCACAGCGACCCCCAGAGGACAGAGCAGGGTTTCCAAGGAGTGGCTGGTGGATTCAAACTGCAGACCTTTTCGTTAGCAGCCAAGCTCCCAACCACTGCACCACCAGGGCTCCAAAGGGGACCATAAAGGACTTTATTTGTTATGTTTTATTTCTTTTTTAAAAAGTTAAGGAAAATATATCTCCTCAATCCCACTACTTGCCTGTACCCTCAGCAACTATAAGCTTCAGTGCTTGCATGAACCACCTGGTATCGAACACTAGTTGGCTCACTAAACCCGACTCTGTCTGATCCATGACATCTACTTGCCTTTGCATTCCTGCTACCTTGCTGAACCATCTTGAACATGAAGCCTGCTACCATTTATCCTCATATGACAACCTACTTGTTGCAAATACACATTATGCAGAGATGAACAAAATTATTTTTCTTTGGTTTCAATTTATCTTTTTATTGAAGTAAAAGAACATCTTATACTGTTTTTCTGGACTGCTCTGTAGATAGAACTAATATTCAGAATTCAAAATTCAAAATAAGGAAAAAAATTTTTTTAAGTGATTCACTATGAAGGTGCTAACAGAGCTTTCAGTGTTTTCAATATGCTTGGAACTCTCATAAAGTCAAATACTCATGGAAACTCAAACTATTGTTTAGCCTTATGTTTTCTGAAACTTCTTATAATGAAAAAGAATTTACAGGCTCTCGATCAAGATATACCCTATTACTATTTCAAAAACGTGTGCTTGTACGTTGAGGGCTATGCCTCCGCCACTTAAAATGAACAATCCAAGTGGAACAGAAGAATGGCTTACAACTGACCAAGAAATGAATATTGTCTATGATGTTAATGACAAAAATTAAGAGAAAATACTCTCAATGTTGATGATAAATCAAGGAACACAGATTACAATAAAGATGATTTTATAAAGAAGAAAATCCACTGAAGGAAACACTACCTCAATCTTTGATTCAATAATTAGTTTTGCAGAAAGGCAGCAACATCCTAGAGATTATAATTATATATCATGAAATATATCAGAAACAAGTAAATGATTTTCTGAACTGTATTTTTCTGAGTCTCACCTAGGATGACCATCCCTTCAATTTTACATTCCATTAACTATAACTATCACACAATATAATAAACTGAAAAATTATGATCAATATACTCAACTGAGGAAGTATATCATACAGTTTAGAAAGACTGCCATGAAAAATAGCTAAAATTACCTGAAAGCTTTAACTTGCCCCAAATATTCCTTAACCATAATGGACAACTGAAGATGCTATAAAAACCATACCACATTCCAACAGACTACTGGTTATTTCAGATGGCATATTACCATTGCTATCCTGTCTACAACCTTTCAGAGATGGTCTCTGTTCCGTTTAAACATTATAAGCAATTAAGAGGAATGGAATCCTCAGAACCACCTTCTGTAACTTCTCTGTAGTATCTAAACTTAGGGTGGAATCTAAATCCAAACCCTCAATTTTGTAAACAAAAATTCCTATCCTTTGCACCTTTTCAAACCTTTCTTGGGTCAGGACCAGAGACTTATCATTACCAAACTGTATCTGTTGACAGAAGGGCTTTCTTCGGTGATACCCTTGCAATTAATCCAACCTAGCAAAAAACGACTATAGTCTGTGCAAGGACATTGGGTTCTGCCAACTACCACACAGATGATTCTCAAATAGCTCCTTGAATTTTCCTATGCTGCTCCTTCCTGCTTTCAAATGGAATATGTTCAGGGAAAGCAACTATCCTTCTCCCTCCTATATTAATGCTAACAATTAAAACAGAAAGATATTTATAAAATTTATGTTAAATTTGAGAGAAAATAAGATACTAATAATTTATATCTACTAACTGCTCCTCCCCTCTAAAAAACTTCAAATATATGTATTTTTCAACAGTATAACATAGGAAAGTATGTCTTCCCATTTAACAAACTATAGATTTAACTTGAGGCAAAAAAGGTTAAGTGACTTACCCAAGGTTACAATTAGAGGTACAGCTGGGGCTAGAAACCAGGTCTCCTGAGTCTCAGCCCAGTGCTCTTTTCCTTAGCCCATGATGCCTTATTAGAAAAATCCAAATACAGTCAGACCCCCAGTTACATGGGTACGAGTTACACTGATTCACATATACAAACTTTATATAGTGTGACCAATGTTTCAACTCACGCGGTACCCTGCTTCCATTTATGCAGTATGCCAGGCATCGGCACGATTTTCAGTGGCACACAGGCGGTTGCCACCACCAGGGCCCTAGGCAAAATTGCAAAGAAGGCAAAGTTTGTCTTTGGCCCTCCCACCTCCCTTATGCATTCCTCTCCCACCTCCTGGTCATCCCCCTGCCCAGCCTCCCAGTGCCATCATGCTGCCCTCTGATTGTCCAAAGCCCCCCACGTCCACCACACACCCAGGCCTGTCCTTTCTTGAAGTGCCCAGTGATCCAAAATTACCTGTCCATTTCCCTGCCACCAAAATCCCTATTCCTGAGGATTTCAGTGAAGTTTAGGTAATCTAGGTGATTGATTTAAATAATTCAAAATAAGGTAGATTTAACTAATAGACCTAAATCTCCAGGGAGTTTAAAAAGGAACTAAAAGCTGTTGGGAGGGGTAGAGGGGAGCGGGAGGAGAAAGAGAAGCAAAGTTTTCCCAGTGATCACCAGAGCTTCTGATACTTCCTGTGCCACTTCAGATCCCCTCAGACAAGACACTAAGGGTTGAGAGGGTTATTGTCGCCTTGAGCCCCACTATCCAAGAAGACGGTATATTAAGTCTCTGGGATTTAAAAACAAACAAAGCCAGAAGCTGCCTTAGATCCCTCTACCTACCCTTTCTAGCTTTCTCCCACCTCCTGGATCCCATTTCCACCTCTTAGTGCCAAAGACACCCAACAGCATTCCCTGCAAGCTGTTTCTGTGTTCAACACAAAGTTTCCCATTATATGGTTTCAAATTACATGGTGTTTTTCAGGAATGCATCCATGTTCCCCTACCCGTGGTTAAGTTGAAGTTGGCAATATGCTAAGAAAGAACAATCCTAATTACATAAACGTCTTGAATCATAAAATGAAATATGTAAACTCATAAAATATCTGGTAAAAAGGAAAAGAATGTTCTGATTCTTGTTATATACATAAAAGAGCTAATTTCAATAGCTAAAAAAAATTCAATTCTTTTCCTTGAAAGTACTATGTTTCTTGCTTCTGGCCCAATACAGCAGTGAAAATCCAGTCATTTCACTAAATGATATCGTGGCTTCATAACTATGGGTTCACAGATAAATCCTCCAAGTCTGAAGGCAAAAAAATCCAGTAACAGACACATAAATATAAATTTATTTGTATACAAAGCAGAGCGGATTTTAAGAAATCCACGTTTCTGCTGACTACATACACAAAAGTATATATACATACGTATATATACACATATAGTAAATTTAGCTTTGCAATACTACATGGGCTGCCTGGTTCAGAAACTTATGGGTGATGACACGTTACATTGAGTCAACTACCCTCCCAGTAAAATTAGGAAATCCAGTCCATACAGAAGGTACCAAAAGCGGTATCCATCAGGGATTAAAAAGATCATACTAAATAAGTCTTTAAAGATTTCTATAACTTTACTAAGTAAAATTCTGGCGGCTAACATCCTAGATTAGGTCCCTCCTGGATACCCTCTTCACACTGGAAAAGGAGCAATGTTAAGACATGCTGCAGTTATAAAGTAACCATTCTTATCTAAACATGAAAAATTATGTTATTTTAATGTTAACTTCCAAAAGGTTTACTAAACAAATAACACCACTTCCTTCCCAATCTTTCCCTGCTTTCTACACACCAACCGTAGATTTACCATCTACACCTGCTTGTCTCTATGTTCCAAGGAGAAACGCTTCAATGTGGGTTTTTATTAAAACTCTGAGAAACCAATCTAAATACGTGCTGCTAAAAGATCTGATTTCAGTAAACGGCTTTTTTCCCTATCTATTCACATATTTTGCTTTACTGTAAAGCATTCAGGTAAATTTTAAGACCGAATATTAAAAACTAAACTTAAAAGCGTGCCTTGTCAAGGAAAACTTGTCGGGAAAGAAAACATTTCTTAAGTGGCTTGGAAACTATTTGCCTTAACAGACAACATATAAAAATAAGCAAGGGTTTTTTGTTTTTAAAAGAAAAGTACTTAACTAGACCTTTCCCCCATATTAGCATGGGTTTTAGTTGAATTTGGAAGAGTACACGACTAACATCATAAAGAAAAGCAACAGCATTTCATCTTTTTGTTCATAAACTCCATGACAAAGGATAATCCGGCAATTAGTGGTTTTCTATACAGATTTTAACCTAAGTGCCTCAAAGGATCTTGGCTTCCCTCAATTCTACTTCACTGGGCATCCGATTTTCAAAATGGCTCTAGTGGGGACACATGCAAAATCTGTCAATGTTTACTGAACGAAGCCTCTACTAAATTCTTTAACAAAATGGAGGTCTCTCCGAAAAAGACCATAGAGTTTTTCTTTTCACAAAATGGGGCCAAACGCACCCACTTCAAGAAACCATGGTTTGGGTCAGATTCTCCCGCAAGAATGGTGGTTTGCGGAGCCCAGGAGTGCATCCCCGGGCGGGGTTAAGAGGAGAGGATTCCTGCAGACCCACGAAAAGGAGGAGGGGTTCTCGCTCGAGACCCTGGAGGACGGCGGCGAGGGAGGACCCCAGAGCTCTAAGCTAAGGAATGAGTTCCGGGGCGGAGGAGTTAGCGGTCCGCAAGCGCCTGACCAGCGAGAAACGGACGGCCGACTGCGCAGGAGTCGTGGGCTCCCGGGTTCCAGCCAAGTCAACATTAAAGGCACACTCTCCTCTCCCTCCAGGCCCCGCCTTGCCCCATTGGCAGCCGTTCCCGCCAATCCGCACGGTCACCGCCCCAAACCCGCCTGCCGAGCCCTGATTGGACGGGACGGGAGCCGGGCCCTCGTGGTACCAATCTGGAGCCCCTTACTCACCACACACACTCACGCCCAGGTGCGCCCTTAGCCCCACACCCACCCCTCCCCCACCCCGGGGCCCGGCACCGGCTTACCGTCCCGGGACGTGCCCATCAACTGGTCCAGCATCGCGCGCATCTGGGCCTGCGCCGACATGGCGGCGGCGAAGCGGCGGCCGGGTGGGGGTGGGCGCAGATCGGGGCCTTGGGGCGGGGGGGACGGGGGAAGGGGTTGGGGAGACGAGACGCTGTCTCGGTGGCGGCGGCCGCCGCCTCACGGCGTAAACACAGAGAGCCGGAGGGCCGCGGGAGCGTCCGGGCTGCGCGCCTTGCGACGACGGGTGCGTGGAAGGTAGCGGCCCCGAAGGCAGCCCTGGTCCCCTCGCTTGGTCCGGGTCCTGGGACGGAAGCGAGATCTCGCCGCCAGCACTGCCACCCGCCACAAGCCGTCAGCCCCCCTTCAGAGCGCTGACGCCGCTCGCCGCCGCCGCGACGTGAGCGCGCACGCACCTCGCGCGCGCTCGTTTCCCGCGGGGGCTCCACCAACGGGCGTCCAACCGTAGTGGCTCCGCCCACCTCGCCCGACAGGCGTCCCGCCCTAACGGCTCGCAGGCGTGTGCACGCTGGCCGCGCCCGCGCCGTGCCCAGATCTCGCGAGACTCGGCTTCCTTGCCGACACGGAGCGGGATCTGTCTGAGGCGGTCAGCCTGTGTCTTCTAGCTGCCAGCGGGCTGAGTCGCCGGCCGCGGTGCTCGCAAATCAGAGACACAAATTAGCCCAGTGTGCCAGAGGGCTAGCCCCCGACGGAAGTAAGTAGAGACACTGCCCGCCGGTTCGACTGGGATTAGCAGTCTTCGTAGCTAAACTGGTAGTTATTTCTGACGAATAACGCTTTGCCGTCGAGTCGATTCCGACTCATAGCGACCCTATAGGACAGAATACAACTGCCCCATAGGGTTTCCAAAGAGCGGCTGGTGGGTTCGAACCGCCAAGCTTTTGGTTAGCAGCCGAGATCTTAACCACTGCGCACCAGCCTTCCAGTACTCCCCGATAAACTGGGTGTCAGGGTCCCCCGGAACCGTGTGGACGCCCTTTTTCCTCACTGCTGCCTTCCCTCCAAGAGCAGCCCTGGGACTTTCAGCAATTTATTTCTTAATCTCTCTTTTCTCATGGAGATAACAGTAATATCCTATAGCATTGTTGTGAGGAGTAGTGAACTAACAGAAAATGCCTATCAGAGACTTTCCCTGATGTTTTTTGTTTTCGTTTGTTTTTTTTTTTTTTTTGTAAAGTATTAATTTCTAAAGATGAGACATAGGTACTTTCTAGAGACTTTGAAAGGAAACAATGGTAATTTTTTAAGTAAAATTTTATATGCATTGCCTTGACTTATAATTTATTAGCAGGATCAACAGAGATTTACATGAAATAGCAATCATAGTCCTAAAATCCCTTTAAATGAGTATTGAGCCCATAAAGGATACTTTTATTATAATTTTTTTTTTTTTTAAACACAAGCAGAAGGATACTTTTATTTATTAGAAAACTCCATTAGTATACTGTTCCCTCTCCTAGTTGGTTGTATAGTGCCTGGGGTCTTAAAAGTTGCAAGTGGCCTTCCAGGACACAGCAATTGGTCTCTGTTACCTGGAGCAACAGAGGAAGGTGAGTCAGGAGGGAATGTGTGGCTAACTGCTTCCATGAAAAACTGCCTCCTTTGCCATGAGACCAGAAGAACTGGACGATGTCTGGCTACCGTTACTGAACATTTTGATCAAAGATTCCACAGAAGAATCCTAATCAAAAGTGGTGGTGGGAGGGGGAGAGATGCAGAACAGAATTTCAAAGATTTTTTTTTTTTAGAGTAAAAGCGTAAGAAGGGCACCCTTGACTGACACATACTGTTTTTAGTTGTCAAATCAGTTCCAACTCATGGCGACCCCACGTGTGCAGAGTACAACTGCTCTATAGGGTTTTCAAGGCTGTGGCCTTTCGGAAGCAGATCGCCAGGCCTGTCTTCCAAGTTGCCTGTGGGTGGGTTTGAACTGCCAGACTTTCCATTAGTAGTTGAGTGCTTAACTGTTTTTGCTACACGTAACAGGCATCCTAAAATGTTTGTTGAAGGAAGAAAAGAGAGAAAGTGAAATTTAATCTTGAGATTTGAAGAATGATAGGAATTAATTAGGGAAGGAGGGTAGGATTAGGGAGAAAAGCTTTCTGTGCAAAAGGAACAATAAAATGTTGAAAGAAAAACCATGGCTGCTAAGAACTGAAAACTTCTCTGTGGCCGGACTGTCAAATACAAGAAGAGAGTAGGCAGAGATGAGGCTGAAGAGGTTTGGCAGAGCCAGATCCTGGAAACCCTTGTTAAAGTTTTACTTTGAAGGATTGTAAGTAGGAGAGTACAAGATCAGATCTGTGCATAATAGAAGATGGATTGGTTGATGAAGAGCAAGATTGGAGTTAAAGAGACCAATTAGGGAAGAAGTAAAAGAGATCTTGATCTAGGATAGGAGCCCTGGTGGCACAGTGGTTAAAGCACTTGGTTGCTACAGAAAGGTTGGCGGTTTGAACCCACCAGCCGCTCTGTGGGAGAAAGATGCGGCAGTCAGCTTCTGTAAAGATTACAGCCTTGGAAACCCTATAGGTCAGTTCTACTCTGTCCTATAGGGTCGACTCGACAGCAGCAGGTAGTCTAGGATAGTAGTAATAGACATTCAAAAGATCCTTAGGAGGTAGAATCTAATTAATTGAGTGATGGTTTAACGGAGGATATAAAGGTGAAGAAGCAATCAAGGATAATTCAGATCCCTGGTTTGACCAACAGTGAAAGATAGTGCCAGTGATGTGATAGGAAATACCAGAAGAGGAGAAGAGATTTGTAGGGGAAGATGATAAGGATCCATTTTGGATGCATTGGATTTGGGATGCCTTTGAGTTATCTAAGTGGTGCAGTGTGCTAGGCCGTTGGACATACAGGTCTATAGCTTGGCAGGGAGGCCTGGCCTGGACTTATCAGCATATTAATGATAATTGAAGCTTTAGAAGTGGAGGTGATAACCCAGGGAAAGCATGTAAAGTATGAGGTAAGGACGTAGGTCTGAACTCTGAGGAATACCAACTTATAAGGGATACACAGAAGAGAAGACTGGAGACAATGAGTAGAGAGAAGAAAACAGAAGAAGGTCATGTCACCAAAGCCAAGGGAAGAGGAGGAGTGGTCAATAGTATTAAATGCTCCCTAGAGGGCAAACAAGGAACGAAAGGGCTGCCCTGGGATGAGTGACCTGAAGGTAACTTGGGAGGCACAGTGAAGGAGCAGAAACCAGTTTGATGTACACCATACTGTTAGTAATGGTTACCACCTGAGGACGAGTGGCTGGTGAAAAATGGAGAAAATATGCACAACATGGATGAATCTCAAAATCAGTATGCTGAGCAAAGGAAGCAGACTCAAAAGAGTACATATTATATGATTTCATCTGTATGAAATATTAGAACACATCAAACTCATCTATGTTGACAGCAAGTAAATCATCGGTTGCCTGGAACCAGGTGTGGGGAGGGGGCTATTCACTGCAACTGAGCACAAGAGAACTTTCTGGGGTGATGGAAATGCTTTATAACTTTACTGGGGTGGTTATTACACAGGTGTCAAAATTCATTGACTTGTATACTTAAAATGAGCGTGTTTATTGTATGGATATTATATCTCAATTAAACAATATACATTTTTAAAATGTAGAAAATGAATGTAATTCATTCAATATGATTCATTCTTTAAATTTGTGAAGAGGAAAAAGAAGGCCGTAGCTGAAAAGGCACTTGGGATAAGGCAGAGTAGTTTTTAGATGGAAGAGCCTTGAGCATGTTTAAATACAAATAGAAGGAAGCCAGTGAGAGGAATAGGTCAAAGAGGGTAAGAGAGACGGCAAAGTGCAGGAGTGTGATAAAGCGTGTACATCAGAAACTAGTTATAAGGCAACACAGTGCCAAACACTCAGGATCTCAGGATTCCCTGTTCTGGGCCTTCCCAATATAGAAAGTAGGCTGCTTGTGCATTTTGTGTTCTAGAATCAACTCTTTCCATTCTAACATTGAGTTCAGCTAATTCTTTTTTTTTGTTGTACTTCAGGTGAAGGCTTACAGAACAAATAGTTTCTCATGAAACAGTAGTAGTACACATATTGTTTTATGACATTGGTTAACAACCCCACAACATGTCAACCCTCTAACTTCTCAACCTTTTCTTTTTTTTT
>NW_004444029.1:8759346-8796181 GCF_000243295.1 Trichechus manatus latirostris
GTTCCCTATCACCAGCTTCCTTGTCCCCTTCTGCCTTCTGGGAGTTCAGCTAATTCTTGATCACGACACTGTTAATAGGACATACAGATTGATTATATGTGGACAGAAAATAGTCTGAGTGAATTATTTAAACCATAAGAAATAACTTGTCTTCTGAAGACTGGTGGGCTTAGAGAAGGGTGAACAAGAAAAAAATGGAATGAGAGTAAAAAACTGACAACGGTTAAGATTTTCTTTTTGTCAGGCACTCACGCGCTGTGCAAGTGCTTTATATACACACTGTTCTTACTTAGTCACAACCACCTGATGAGGTAGAGCTTCCTGTTCCACAGAAGCAGGAAGAAGCTCAGGCCAACTAACCTGCCCAGGATTACACAGCTGGTAAAGTGTAAAGCTAGATTACGACCTAGGTCTATGTGAGTCCAAACCCGTAATACTTCTTTCTTACCCTGTTAGGAATTCTGCCTCAAATCTCTTTTGAAGTTTTAGTGTATATACAATATCGTAACCACAAAGGAAATCAGAACTTCCTCAACATAGCCTGATCCTTTTGCTTTCTTCACTCTAACTGAAGTATAAACCATCTTTAGACAATACTAACAAACACATGCCCATGAAATAAAGCAAGGAACAAGAAATGCATGTTGAACATTTGTCTTTTTGACCCATTGAATGTTTGTTTGACCTCTTAATACTATTAATCTCTTAAATGAAAGAGATGGTGTTTTGAAATGCTTTATGAATAGTTCTGTTGTTCAGTTATACTCCTCAGCTAGCTGACCCATACATTCAAAAACATTTATTGAGTGTATGCTATGCATGCGTTACTGTGGAAGGTGATTTGGACACTACAAAAATGAATGAGACATGGTCCAAGGGAAAAGAGGTTTTAAGACATACCTACAATTATAACTGGCATATACCATAACCCCATTGTTGTCAATTCCAACCCATAGCGACCCTATAGGACATTGTAGAACTGCGCCATAGGGCTGGTGGATTCAAACTACTGACCTTTTGGTTAGCAGCTGTAGCACTTAACCGCTGTGCCACTAGGGCTCTGGCGTATACCATAAAGGAGCCACAGAAAAAGAACTCTTATTTCAGGGCATTAGAAACAAGGGGATCATTTAGGGAATTATTTTAATAGTTCAGCCAAAAGATTATCAGTGCTGGAACTAAGGCAGAGGCAGTGAGGGCAGAGAAGGGGAAAAGGAGATTTGACCTACTACAGAAGCAGAAACTGGTAACTGATTAGATGTGGAGAGTGAGGAGAGAGGAATACAGTGAAGCTTGTTTTCACTTGGCCAGCCAAGTGTGTGGCAGAGCAATTGGCGCCAATAGAGAGTTCAAGAGGAAGAGCAATTTGACAGGGAGATCAGAAGGTAAATGGAGGGAAGTATCATATCACCACCTCCCCTTCAACCCTCCCAGCAGGCTGTAGTGGTGGCTGTTCCTGTCAGGCCTAGGAGAGGCAACAGCTCCCCACTGCTGCTAGCCCCTAGGAGCTCCAGCATCTCGCTGACTTACCATAATTCAGCCCCGATCTTTATATGTACTCCTTCATCAATTCTCCTCGATAACCCTGAGTGTGCTACTTGGTTCCTGCCAGGACCCTGATGCATCACACTTCTGTATTTTTTTAATAACATGTATATGTATAATTGTACGTTTGTATACGGACAGAAAATATCTGGAAAGAAACTAAACTGTTAGTAATGGTTACCACCTGGTAATGGAGATGGGGCGGGGCAAGGGAAAAGAGGGCTTTCATATGTCTATACCATCTGAATTCCTTAAAACAGGCTTGTAAGAGGAAAAAAAAGGCTTATATTACCTTTAAAATAAAAAAAAAAAAATACTTTGAAAAGTAGGTCAAGAATACCAATCAGCCTAGTGTATGAAGTTCAGTAAATCCACTGAGAGTAAAAATGAAAACTTCTCCAGCTTATTGTTCTAAGAACCAGTCAACAAAACTATAGAGAAAAGCCTCAGACTTTAAAACAATTTAATGATAAATACATATAGACAGAAATGATTAAATTATCGTATGAAGGAAGTGTTCAAGGAAATCTCCATTTTCATGGCTCGCAGCCCTTCCCTCCAGGCTGACGGGGCAACTGGAGACCCACCAAGCCAGCAGACTCCTCCACTGAGCGCTCGCCCTTGCCGTGAAATTCCTGATGCAGGGCCATGTGTTCCCGGACACTGCGTAGCAGGCAGAGATAGGTGGCGGCTTGGAAGTGAAGCTCATGTTGGGCTCTGCACAGCTTCTCACTGGTGACCTAGAGAAGTAGAAAGTCAGATAACTGTCACACCCCAGCCACAGGTCCAGCTCCACGGAGGAAGGTTTAGTAGTCAAGCAATAGCTCAAAGTGAATTGCACGGAAGAAATACAAACGTGTATGGGGATACTTACATAGAGGCACTCTATAGGAAAGCTGACCTCTAGCAAATCAAACAGGGATTTTAAGAGGAGTTTCGCTGAATAGTGTCCCCAAGTTTTAATACAGGTAGAAATCATCTCGTTTCAAATCCCTCATTTTACAAATGAGGAAACTAAAGCCCAGAGAGGCTCAGTGGCTGAATAATGGCAGAGAGATGGGAACTATAATCAGGTCATTGCTCATTAATGTTGCCTAAGAAATAGAACAGGGAACTTTCTCCCCTTCAAAGAAATGAAGGGCTGCGTTATGTCTGTGCGACTTCAGTTAATGAGGCGTAAGCCCTTCATTGCAACGAAAATTAAAAACTTACTTTGTTTGAAAAGTAATAGCTTTTTCCTCAACAGTAACAAAATGAAATATAAAAATAAAATGCATACATTCATTTTACTTAATTCTATTTGCTCTCACATTTACTTATCCATGTGAAAGTCTGTATTCTGGTGACTTTACAAAGCTGGAAAATTCATAGCCATTTTCCCCAGGGACTCCAAACGTTGTTTTTTTCAGCATACTTAATTTCCAGATTAAATAAATTAGTAGGCTGTCCTTTACTTAAAGGAGGCCTGGTAGCGCAGTGGTTAAAGTGCTCCGCTGCAAACCAAAAGGTTGGAGGTTGAAACCCACCAGCTGCTCAGTGGGAGAAAGATGTGGCAGTCAGCTTCCGTAAAGATTTATAGCCTTGGAAACCCTATGGGGCAGTTCTATTCTGTACAGTTACTATGAGTTGGAATCAACTCGAAGACAGTGGGTTTGGTTTTTGGTCCTTTACTTGACTAGTTTTGTGTTCTGAGGTAGTGGGAGGAAAGGTGAGACAGGATGTGTGCATCGCCTCAAGTGACTTAAGGAGCCCTGTCAAGTGGTACCACTGCCAACATAATCTCCTTCCTTTTGACCTTCCTTTCTCTATTTGACCATCTAGGTTGGAATCTGAGAACTAGAGTATCTGGGTTAAGATCTGCATATCATGTGTGAAATCACTCATTAGCTGCTCAAATAGGGAATTCATCTAATTTAATCAAACATACCCTTTTAGTAATTGAAAATGTATGAGATCAATACCAGTATTAAGCACCAATAAAGGTAACATTTATTTCTACTATACAAGCCAAGATCTGTTGGGTTTGCAATGGGAATTCTATGTGAGTATAAGATGGAGAATCCTGCTCTTGATTTGGCTGAGCCGGAGAAGTCAGGAGACACGGGTCAACAATATACACAGTAAGTCACAAAAGATCAAATGAAACTGAAAACTGCATTTTTCCCTAAGGAGAAAGGGGAGGTTCCACCCTCAGGGAATCCCTTCTGCCTAAGGGCAGGATAGAGAAAATGAGCACAGTCACCTCTTAGCCAGAAGGAAACCTTTCCTGTGTCCTCATACGCCTCACACAACGTGGTGTTTCTGGAATTTTTAGCATGAATTTTGGATGTATTTCCAAGGTATTCCAGAGTCATTGCCAAGCCTCTCTCAAGGTCAATAATGTTGCCTCCATAGGATACAACTATAATCATGTCACCTCTTTAAAAATGTTAGAATGGCTCCCATCACATTTACAGTAACGATTCAATTCCTGCTTACCACCTACCACATACTACGCTCCAGACATTCTAATAGTTGTTCTCACCTTTGGGTTTTCAGTTGTGCAGCTTCTATACCTGGATCCTCATCTCCCCCTAACCCCATTTGCTTGCTAACTCCAATTTATCCTTCAGGCCCCAGCTTAATGAATTTCCTCCTGAAGGCCTTCCCTAACTCCCCCTTCTTTATACTCCGACCGCCCCCAGCCCCCCCCCCCCGCCCCTTATCTATTTCCTTAGCCCTAATTTATTCAGTTTCTTGTATGCCTCCTCAGGTGTACTGCAAGCTTCTTAAAAGACATCTGTATCTTACTCACCGCTTTTTTTGGCCAAAGTTTTAGCACAGACCCTGAACATTATGGCCTTTAAAAGAATTAGTTGAATTTTAGTTCTAAGATTTTGCATTCAAACTTCCACGGCTCTCAGAAGTTAAATGGTTAGGATGATGGTTCTCCTTTTCCCTACAACGCTCAAAGTTCCCTTCCCTAAAGTCCAAGCTAACTCTCCAAGCTTCTTTGCAAGCCAGTTCCATAACTCTAAAGACAGCAGTTCGGTGTAAGAATTCTAGTTGGCAGCCAGGTACCCGAAGTTCTCCGTGTTCTTCTACATGTCTTTGTACAGGTTACTGTCCCTTGAGTCTCAATCTTCCATTTAATTCTAAATTCTTCCATTTAATCTAGTCTGAAGGGAAAAAGGGCTGTGGATTTCACAAACGAATTTCTCGAGCATGTCCTCCCATCTTGATAGTATCTGCTACGTAAGTAAAAAGTCCACCTGGTCATATACCAAATTAATGCATATAGTAGAATAATAATGTAGCTGACTTCATTACAGGTTTCTAGTAGTAATACTAGAACGCCTTAACCATTGCGCCACCAGGGCTCCTCACAGCCATTTTCTTAGGTAGTGCAGAGGCCACAACTTAAACACAGCTTCTACTCTCCAGGAAGCTCCCAATTAGTCCTCATCTTACTACAGTTGTCTTTTCTGCTCCCCAGAATAGCTTCACTTGGGAAGGGCGAGGGCAAGCTTGAAGAGATGCTGTGGCTTCAGGTGTAGGGACACTGTACGCCCCACTACGGACACCTTTTCTCTTCATCTCCCTCCATTTCCTCCATTCCACTTTCCCCTCCGCACAGGCAAAAGCCCAGCCAATGAAATTCTCGGGGGCGGCGCCACCCCTAGAGAACCGCCACCGTGTCCCTAGTGCTACCTGGCCCTGCGCCGGGCCTCGGTTATTCCGCGTCGGGCCCCAGGCTCGGTGGGAGGGTCGGCCTCAGAAAAGCAGGCGCTGAGACCCTGCGCCCAGACCCCCACCCACCCCGACTCTCCTCCCGACCCCGAAACATTGGGCTTCTGTACCTGATGTGCACGAAAAGCCTTCATGAGGTACCGATAGGCCGCGGTGTCGCGATAGGGTCGGCCGGTGGCTGCGCTCAGGTGGCGCAGCTCCCGCAGAAGGCCCCGCAACGTGCGCGCCGGTGACCCCAAGGCCGTCATTTTCCCGGCCGTCCCCGAAGCTAGCTATCGGCGGCGCCCACGCCCCTCCCCATGTCCCCTAACCCAGCCGCTTAATGGTCTGGTCGGACCCCGGCTCCCCCTATCGACCGAGGGACAGTGGAACGTCCCCCTTCCCTAGCCTGCGGAGCCGTATTAATCGAGCGCCGAGCGGCGCCCTAGCGAGCTAGACAGAAGCAAACGAAAGCCGAGTGTAAGTGAGCATCAGGCCCTACGGAAGCCCCGAGGAAGGCAGCCCAGGGACGGCGGTCCTCTCGTCCGTACCTCGTAGGGACGCCCTTAGGCCCCCGACTGCAGGCCAGGAGGAAAGGCGGGCCCAGTGGGAGTGGGTGTGCATTTGGTGTGGAACACGTACCGGAAGTATTTTTTAGTAATTTCTAGAGGGGAAGCATAGGGTCGCTGAGTCGGAATCGACTCGACGGCAACGGGTTTTTGGTTTAGAAGGGAAATAAAAATTCAGTGTATGGACCGACTTCCCCGGAACCTTACGACACCTCCGGCTCACAGGGAGGAAACAAAGGCTGCTGATTCTCGCAAATCGCAGCCCAACAGCTAGTAAAACCACACATACATTCGCCTACAAAAAAGTAAATCAGCATATCTCACTATAACTTTTTAAGGAAGGAAAAAAGTATTTTCATGAGAGAGAAAAGAAAAGAAGCACCCCAGATGGGACTCGAACCCACAATCCCTGGCTTAGGAGGCCAATGCCTTATCCATTAGGCCACTGGGGCTTGTGTTAGGAACTTCCTCAAACGACGTATTCAATATCTTTGCTCTACGACGTCACCCAAACCTCCAATTTCTCCTAACCTGTTAAGAAGCCGCACGCCGTACCGACGCGCGGGCCTTAGCATGCTGGGAGTCGTAGTCCAAAGAGCAGAAGCCGCGCTCCTGCTCCAGGAGATTTTCCCTAAAAGCAGCGCCAAAGCAGGACAGAGGGCGGGCGCGCGCACGGCTTGCGTACGCGTTAGCCTGCGCCGTCGCCCCGGCGCCTGCGCAAAAGCGGGTAGCGACGTCGCAGAGCCGAATGCACAATCAGGATCTCGGAGACTCTCCTGTGAGCGGCTAGTTCGTCGGGTTTTTACCGGAAACGGCCGGGCCCCTTCCGGTGTTGCGGCCTTCCGGGCTCAGCTTCGCTGCAGCCGGCCGTTAGGTGGCGTCTGTAGCGGTCGCTTTCTGTTTCCGGTTGAACCGCTGCGGGCATTTCCGCAGAGCCGGTGGCAAGTTAGAAACGTTTTCCTCGTCTTCTGAACTGCGCGATCCGGTGAAGAACAGGGCGCAACGGGGGAGTTGGGAGCTAGTTCATCAGAAATTCATTAGAAATGAATTAATTAGACGTTGGTTCATTTCCTGGTTCTGTACCTAACTGTATAACTTGGACAAGGCACGTCTGTTTTTGAGTTTCAGCGACCTTACACGTAGACTCTCGCAGCGGTTTCCCATTGCCCGTAAGATAAAGTTCAGACTGCTTAAACTGACATTATGAGCCCTGCGTAAATTGGCCCTTACCTATATCTTAACTTTCAAATCCCACTAGTCGTTTTCCCTCATCTACTGCTCCAGGGATCTGAACGTCTGTCACTGCTTATATTCTCCCCACACGTTCTTACGTTACTCGCTGTGCCTGAAGCTTAAGCATTGTATTAAACTGCCCTGTTTACCCCTTAGGCTTGAGCTTAGTCTGGAAGTCTGTGTTAGATCCTTCTCTAGGCACTTGCCGTCAGGATGGCAAGGTCAAAGCAATTCACTTCGCCTCTGGCTCCTTGTGTTCCCGGTTCTTCCCGTCTCATACACCGCTCGTCGCACCAAATTGTGGTTTTCTGTCTCCCCCCTCGTCGCCAGGTGTTTGTGTAAACCCGGGCGTGGGATTGCTGGGTCATACGGTAAGAGTATGTTTAACTTCATAAAGAAATAACGACTTTTTAAAAAATAATTTTACTGTTACGGATTGAATTGTGCCCTCCCAAAAGATGTGTTGAAGTCCTAACCCCTGAACTTGTGAGTGTGACCTTGTTTGGCAATAGCTTTTCTTTTATTATGGGTCAGATTAAACGAGGTCATATCAGAGTAGGGCAGTCCTAATCCTAATCCCTTCCGAGTGGCGTTTGTAAGAGACAGTGACAGACTCAGAAAGAATCAGGCCCAGGAAAACAGCATGTGAGAATCTGTCTACAAACCCAAGCATGCCCAGAAGCACCTGGGGGCTGCCAGAAGCTGAGAGAGACAAGGAAGGAGCTTCCACTAGAGCTGACAAAGAGCTTGACTGCTGAAGCCCTGAATTTGGACTTGTAGCCTCCAGAACTGTGAGAGAGTGCATTTAAAGCCACCCACATTGTGGTATTTTGTTACGGCAACCCAAGAAAACTAAGACACTTACCTAAACATTTGCTATTGTTGTCGTCAGCACCACTGTAATATTAATAACAGTATCAATCATTTATCAGAGACTTTCTCTGTGCCAGACACTTTATATATGTTATCTTATTTAACCTCACAGTCATTCTGTGAAATAGGTAGTAGTATTGCGCCAACTTTATAAATTACAAAATACGGATTTTATAATAATTTTAAAATCTAATTATAAAAATATAAAATAGGAGCACTTTTCAATCTGTACATCATGTTGCACTAAAAACGTCCCAAGTAACATGTACTGTTCGCATAACCTTAGGACTGTTGTTTTAAGTTGCGGTCTCCATTCCATAAACACATTGATGTTGAAAGAAAAATTTTCAAAGCTTGTTTACAACACCAAGCACTTGCATATGTGCAGTCATACCTTAGATTCACACAGAGAATAAATCTGTGAAGATTTGTTTGCTACTTTTTTTTTTTTTGACTAATTTTGTCAGGTGGCCTCCATAAGCACCTCAGACCTTGCATTAATTGAGGTCATCTAAGGGTGGTGTATGTTTGAAGCGAATAGTTATCTTGTTTTTCAAAATAAAGTAATTGAGAGCACACCCTATGAGAGACCTCATAATAGCTCAACTCTAAGGCCACTCTCCTCTGGGGATGTTTTGGGGGAAAACAGCGTGCTCAATTCATCTAATAGTGAACGCAGGGCTCTCTGACTCCAAAGCTGGACTTCCGAGTCACTGCACCTTGGTGATTTGCAGACTGAGACACGGTTATTTGTTCAATGAACTGAACATGATCTGGGAGAATGCTTTTCTGCTTTTATTTTCAAATTATGCTAGTGGCCTAGTTCCTCGGATCAAATTCTCAATTCATAGGTCCTAAATTCTGGTCTGGCGGCAGCCAGCCTGGAGCAGAGTTGGATTCCAAGGAAGGATTTGGCCTCATTGTGAATAGCGGTGTAAGTAAGAACATATTGGGGCAAGATGTTCTAAAACTTCCTGAAGCTCCTACAGCCAGCACCGATGTGGGAGTGCTCTCCTGCTGGTTTCTACTGGTCGGAGCTGTGACCATGGCAGACTTCTGGCTGGAACCATCTCCTCTCCTCTGAGTGGGTTTGCCTCTGTCTCAGAGTGAAGACATCAGGCCAGTGGGTCTCGCCACTGGCTGCACGTTAGAATTACCTGAGGGAACTTAAAAAAACAAGCAGTACCTGGGATCCACCCCTAGAAATTCTATTTGGTTGTTTGGGTTGAGGTCCAGGCAACAGTCTAGTGTACAGGGAGGGCCAAGAACTGCTGTGTCGGGCAGACAAGCAATTGAAGCAGCGGTTGAGGGAGGGCATCACGGTCATACCGATTTCTCCCTTCTCATTCCTGTCTTCTTTTTAGGGTCCAAATTGGCCAGAGATAGCTTGAAGGCAAGGCCTTTAAGAAAAGAAGGAACAGGTCTTATCTTTGAAGAAAATCTTTCATTCTTAGGCACAAAATTCACAACTTGCCACACTGACCTCCAGAACCTTCTCTTGCCTGATTTCATTCCAGTTGCTGCCCTTTGCCCTGAAGTTTATGGTTTGTTCTTGCTGCTGAACACCTCTGCATTACTTTAGAATTTAGGCTCATCTTTTGTTTCTGCTTGTGGTTTTCTGACTTCACATTTAACATATTTCTCTCAGGTCTGTAGTGCTGACCTTGGTTCATGTTTGGGTTGCCTCAACTTTTACCCTTGTTATTTTCTCTGTTTTCTTTCCCAATAAAAGTTAGATTGTCTGTGTCTCAGCTCCATCAGCTTCCATATGAGTCAGGATGTAACCTTTCAGACTCAGTACTTCGCACACCAACAACTCTCCCCTCCTATGTCCTGGTCTGCCAGCTCCAGCTGGGGCCACCCTTTGATAGAGCACTCCATACTCTGGCTGGAATCCGAGTCAACAGAAAACTTGCATGACTTGATGGAAATGAATTAATCTCTCATTTTATCAACCTATAGTTCGCAGGTATCCAACTTTAAAGGCAAACATGCAGGAGGGGTTAGGGATAATGCTATTAGTTATTCTCTTAATATAAATGTTTAAGCAGCTAGCTAAGATGCAGCAGATTTTAGCCAGCCCTGACAAAGTAGAATTTATTGGAAATCGGTCTTCAATAACTGTTGCACTGTTGTGGTAGAAGGTGATAAGTAATTCTGGAATTTATTTTTTACTAAACTGCTAAAAGACGCTTCTCTCCCACCTCTGCCATTCTTACACTAAGGCCAAGTGAATAATCATAAGATGTTAGCTGTATGTAGTCACTAGTCTCCAAAGATGGCCCCCGATAATTCCTTCCTCCCTGTACACATGTTGTTCCTTACATGTAGAGGTGAAGCTCGTTTCCCATCTCACTCTACTCCCTTGAATCTGAGCTGGCTTTATGACTAGCTTTGACCAATAGAATGGAGCAGAAATGACATTCTGGGACTTCCAACCCCAGGCCTTAAGAAGACTGGTAACCTTCACTTCTGCCATGCTGTGGCAAGCCTAAGTCACATGGACGAGTCCTGAGCCAGCCCCAGTGGCGCTCTCAGCTGACGGCCAACACTAATTGCTAACCATATAAGTGAGCCATCTTGAATGTTCCAGTCCAGAGGAGCCCCCATGTGACAGCAGTCCCAGCCAGTATCCTATGGAGCAGAAATGCACAGCTAAGCCCAGTTAACCCAAAAAGACATTTGAGAAAATAGTGGTGGTTTTAAGCTACTAGTTTTGGAATTTGTTGCACAGCAATAGAAAACCCAACCAGTCTGAAAAAGCTCTCAGAGACATTTTAGCCAGGCTGTTTAATTCTGCAGCTTTAGAAAATCTTTATATCCCTGGTGCAGGACTACAAACTCAAAATCCTTCAACAGAGGCCCGGCAGGTGACGTGAGGAGTGACCTATGGGGAGTCAGGAGGGTTCCTACCTTCTCCGCAGGAGACAAACTGTTTCAGCTTGATCTCTCGTTGCACAGTAGGAATGTGGTCCCATGTTGCCAGAGCCTCTGATTTATCAGAGAAGTCGGAAATCCAGAACTTTCATGAAACCCCCTTTAAAGTGTTAGCCATCAGATAATAATAATACTGTTTGTCAGACAAAACACTTCTGTTGGCCTGGGGCTGCAAGTTTGCGGACTGTGTCCTAGAGCACTTCATGGGCAAGATCTCATTGGATCCTCACCCCAAGCCTATGAGGTAGGACACTGAATTTACCCACTCACAGATGTGGGAACAGGCTCAGAGTTAGCGACATGATTTGTCCAGTGGTGAAGGTAATATTTGACCCAAGGCACTCTAACTACAAATCCCATTTAAAAAATTATGGTAGAAAAGGGATTTTTATTAAAAGGATGCTGGTGCCTCTTAGAATATCCTGGAAAGTCCAGAGAAGCAGGCTTGGAAGCTACACAGCCAAGAACCTCACCCCAATCCTGCCATGGATCTGGTCCCATGACACCACCACCAGGCACAATTTCCACTGCTGGCCATGCTGACACAGTGACACTGGGCAGGTGCCGGACACTGGCACCAAAGATGCCACCTCAGGACACCAGCTGTAGCTGGCTTCTCTGCTGCCACTTGCACCAGAATGGATTTATACTAGTAAGAGTCATATTCTTGGGTGGGTGCTTCTAATTGGTAGAGCCTGGGTCATGTGCTCATAACCTGGCATCAGGGGAGGCTGGGAAAGCAAATATTTGATTATCACTGAGTTTTTACTGAGTGCCTGCTATGAGTCAGGCATTCTCCTAGATGCTAGGAAATCAAAAGCAGACAGAATAGGTAAACCTCCCTGTATTCACAAAGCTTCCACTCAAGAGAGGGGAACCCGTTACCGCTTTGTGGATTCTGATTCATAGTGACCCCTGTAGGACACAGTAGAACTGCCCCATAGGGTTTCCAAGGCTGTAATCTTTATGGAAGCTGACTGCCACATCTTTCTCCCAAGGAGCAGCTGGGGGGTTCAAACCAATGACCTTTCAGTTCGCAGCTGAGTGCTTAACCAGTGCACCACCAGGGCTCCTTAAGAGAGAGGAAGACAAACAATAATCAAGTAAAATATAAAGTTTGTCAAATGGCAGTGCGTTCTGTGGAAGTGGCAGGGGCAGCTGTGTTACAATATGCATGAGAAGTCCTCACTGATAAGGTGACATTGGACAGAGAACTTACAATGTGTGCGACCCAGCATTTCCAGCATGTGTGTATGTGGGGTGGGGCAAGACCATCGTTTTAACTAGAGAGACCCCACCTCCGTTCCCCAACCATTGTGAGGTCATCTTTATCTTGTCCTTCAAGCTCTCCACGAGGCAAAGGAGAGTCTGGAACAAGTTTTCTGTGCCCAGTGCACTGTGGGAACAGCCCTCATAGCGTCCAGTCTTTACCATGGCAACGGCAGCAATGATGCGTAGAGGAATCTGGGGGGAAGTTTGGTGGGAGAGAGCCAGGACTAATGGAAGCGTGTGTGTGTTTGAGAGAGTGTGTCTGTGTTCTTCCAGCGGTTGTGACACCGTAGCTGTGCATCCTAAAGCAGTGGTTTCCAAGCCTTCTTGATTGTGTACCCATATCGGTAAAAATCTTGTGCCCCCCATAAGTCTTTGTATTTATTTTTAAATTATATACACATGCTACTAAACTAACCTAGTATATACAATATAACACACACACACAATTAGAAATCAAAAGATGTCATATAGATGACAAACTATTTTGAAAATATTTTTATTGTATTTATTAACAGTAAAAAAAAAGTCCTAATTTCTCTCAGTAAAGAAAGATTACCATTGTTTATTTTAGTGAAAACAATGTAATTCAGTATGTTCCCTTATTTCAAAAACCTTGATTTAACACATAGTTTTGGACAACAAAATCACATAGTGATAAACATTTCTAAACATCCATTTTCAAGTTTCTCTCTCCACAGCATAAGTTTCTTTTATAAAGATAATTAATTTCTTGCTTACGGCTAAAAGAAATCACCTTTAACTTAAAGGTACCAGTTAAGTATGTTCATTTCTTTCAAAATATCAGCTTGGTAGCTGTATTAGCCAGGGTTCAGTCAGAAAAGCAAACCACTACAGGCATTTCAAGCAGAAAGGAACTGAGTACAGGGCATTTAGATGTGTTTGACACTGTTAAGAGGACCACAGGAGTTAAAAGTCAGGGGTAGCTGCCACTAAATTTCAGGTCTGCCACCACGCTGCTGTCATCCAAGCCAGGAAAATACGGGGAACCCCTGCTGTTGATCACAGCTGCCCCAAGTACTAGAGATAGGTGGGCGCTAAGATCCCTTAGAGGCCGCTGCAAAACTTTAAGTCTTCTATGGCCTAAGCATTTGCTAGACTCTACACAAGAAACAGATAATACCACTTTTTCCTCCGAGCTGTGAAATCTCATGTAAATACAGTGGCAGAAATAAATCACGTTCAGAATCTTGGAGGCAAGGGAGTTTGGGAAATGTAGTTTGCATAATTTGAGTCCCTGTAATTTGGAGAGTAGCATTTAAGGACGTGGGAATGAACGTTGGTGCCCCAAAAACACACAGAGACCACACAGTAGCATACTCCCGACAGCCACTTGTCACCACAGGGAGGGTCAGCAAACTAGAACCGCTTAACTTTTGTAAAAGAAAAAAGGGTAACTTTTTTAAGTTTGACTACTCTTAAATACCTTCCAGCAAGACCATCAGTAAATCTCTGTGGTCTCAATGATTTTCATGGTGACGTCCTCTTTTATTACAGAGAAGTGTAGTTTCTGCTATTTAATAAAGGTCTTGCTTTTTATCAAATTAACCACACTGACAATATGTAGCATATAAACTGCAACATGTCATAATTCTCAGAAGTAAATATGACTACAGGTAGTCCACGACTTACAATGGGGTCTGTTCCAAAGACTCTGTTGCAAATCGTAAATCAAAAAAATTTTTTTTTTTTTTTTAGTTTTCATTATTACTGCCTTTTATTATCAATATCCTTATAAATCTGATCTTTGGAGACTGGCATAAGAATGACAGCATCGGCAAATTATGCGCTGCAACATTGTATGTAGTACATATTACTAATGATAAAAACAAAAAAAAACCCAAACCCATTGCTGTCCAGTTGATTCCGACTCATAGTGACCCTATAGGACAGAACAGAACTGCCCCATAGGGTTTCCAAGGAGTGGCTGGTGGATTCGAACTGCCAGCCTTTCGGTTAGCAGGCAAGCTTTTAACCACCACACCACCAGGGCTCTATACTAATGATAAGATGTTTAAAAAAAAAAAAAGGAGGGTCGTCAGTGCAGTTCATGGTAACTAGAATATGTCGTTAAGTTAGGGACTACCTGTACAGTACTTACAGGGAAACCTGCAAAAACTGGAACCTCTATACGGTGGAAACCTGTCAGAAGGAAAACTCAAATATTTTCCACTCATAGTGAGGAAAACTTGCGAGACCTACAAAAACAAGGTAGTCCTGTCGGGTTCTGGTTTGCACGTTTCACTGTATTAGCAAGCAAGCTGCACTTGGGAGATGCAAGCGCAAGCACTTTCTTGCTTCTCCCATCCTTGCCTGCAAACCTCCTAAAAAAAAACCAACCCTGTTGCCCTCAAGTTGGTCCCAACTCATAGCGACCCTATAAGACAGAACAGAACTGCCCTGTAGTTTCCAAGGAGCGCCTCATAGATTCAAACTGCCGACGTTTTGGTTAGCAGACGTAGCTTTTAACCACTATGCCACCAGGGTTTCCACAAACCTCCTAGGTGGGCCCATTCTCTCCTGCATGAAATCTTGTAGGGGTTCACACAGTTTGTCCAGGAAATGCCAGGACAATAATAAATGAGCCTTTTTCTTTGGTTTTAAAAAGTCCCACCTGTATAACATCACAACTCTAAAGCCTTTTCTTGCCAGCTGCAGCGTGCTTCCCACCCCGCCGTCCTCCTCCTCAAGTGAGTCTGTTGACTGTCCAGCTCGACTTGGGCAGAAACAAAAGCAACTTTATTTTCTTATGGGTGCCCATACAAACCTAATGGGATGATGTGATGGAATTTATAGCTTTTCCAGTCTTTTTCAGGTAAGGAACAGGTGAAAGAGTTTTATTATTATTATTTAAAGAATAGTCTCTTTTTCTAGGTATTAGCAGGTCTCCTCTAGTGTTAGATCAACTCTTCAAATGCCAACCAGTTGAAAGCTTCTCCCCTCCTGCAGCCTGGAGATCAGGATGAGGAAGGGGCCGGTCAGCTTCATCTCCCTCTCACACTTCCTGAGCCTGAGTCCTGGGCTCGCCACAGCACAGCAGGGGGAGGGGAGGGGAGGTCTCATGTGGGTGGTACAGGTGTAATCTGGTGTTGGTGGCCTCTGGGAGCAGCAGAATCCGATCCTAGCTTCTTTCTCTTACAGCTGCTTTCTTGTGGGTTCTCAGAGACTCCTCATCGCTGGGGACCTCCCGCTGTGATTTGGGACTCAAGGTCCCTGCCTCAGGCCTTCCGTTTCCAGCAGTCCTCCCCTCCATCGGAGCTGTCTCATCCTTTCAGATGCTCCCTTTGGCTGGATTCCTTCTTCAAATGACCAAATCGGGCCCCCTCTCTTGGGGGTAACATCCGGCCCAGAGGAAGCCCCTGGGAGCGTGAGCCATTTCCAACGCGGCCATCTCTCCTCTTCTGGTTTCTCCAGAAGCTGGCCACCTCCACTTTGCCTTTAGACTTTTTAGGAGTTAGTTAGCAGTCCCTGTGTCCCTCACACTCCATAGGATACATCAAGCTCTCCAAACGGTTCTCTTCAAGCGGCTCCTCATTGGCATGGGGTGAAGAGGAAGCATCCCCACCCTCTCCCCTTGGGAAGAAGGGAAATGTCCAGCACGCTGACACCAACTTCCAAAGACATCCGCTCCCTTGCTCTCACACAGCCTGGAAGTGAGCCCAGCTCCTCCTTCCCAATGTGCTGCTAGTGCTCCCCAGGGTCGCTTCCCAATCTCTTAGCATGTGGGGCGCTGGTGGTCTAGCGCCTCCTCCCTTTAGAATGTGGAAGTACTTGGCACCTACGGTTTTGTTCTCAGCCTTTGGGGTCTCTGGTGAAACTGACACAGAAAGAGTCCCATTTTAGTAAATGAAGTTACCACTGTCAACCCCTCCTCCTAAAGGAACTTCCTGATACCAGACAATTCCTGATACCTGTTACCGGATGACGGCAGGTGGCATGAGAAAGTCAGCCTGTGTGAATGTTCAATGTCAGCCCATATATTAAACATTAGTATAACTATTTTTCTACAAAACACACAGGACTTACATTTTTGGCATTATGGAAGATTAGATGTGCAGAGAAACCACTCTCAATGAAGAAGACGTTGAAGTGCTGGGTGAAATTTTAACAAACAAAATACTTTTTGAAAGCATGACTGAGCGTGAAACCCACGCGACTCATAGCTGATTCTGACTCATAGCGACCCTACAGGACAGAGTAGAACTGCCCATCATAGGGTTTCCAAGGAGCGCCTAGTGGATTTGAACTGCCAACCTTCTGGTTAGCAGCCAAGCTCTTAACCACTGTGCCACCAGGACTCCAAGGCAAGGAAGTAAAACCAACCAAAACCCGTTGCAGTCAATTCCGACTCATAGTGACCCTAAAGGACAGAGTAGAACTGCCCCATAGAGTTTCCAAGGAGCGCCTAGTGGATCTGAACGGCCAACCTGTTGGTTAGCAGCCATAGCACTTAACCACTATGCCACCAGGGTTTCCAGAAAAGTAAAGGAGACCTGAATAACTAGAGGCCAGAAAGGAGGAGAAAAATGTGAGTGAGTGCTTAGGTACCTGCTGATCCTTGGCTGCCTAAACCCCTGCTGTCCAGGTGATTTGACTCACGGCTACCCTACAGGACAGAGTAGAGCTGCCCCATAGGGTTTCCAAGGCTGTGGTCTTTATGGAAGCAGGCTGCTACATCTTTCTCCCACAGAGCAGCTGGTGGGTTCGAACCGCTGACATTAGGGTTAGCAGCTGAGCACTTATCACTGAGCCATCGGGCTCCTTCTTGGCTGCCTAGAGTCTGGATTTTAATTTGCCTCAAGTGATCAAAAGGAAAGCAAGCCTGGGAGTAGGAGGGTAGGAGGTTAGATCATGGACCATTTGCACAATGCCAGGACCCCCAAAGACTAACATCCATTGCTGGAAATGCAAATAAAAATCCCTGACCTAGCTCAAGAGAGATGTTTCTGTCTCAACCTTAGATCTGGAGGGGGGGATTGTGACAGTGGGGAATGGAATGGGAATGGGGGGCAGGGAAAGGGGTGGATGGGGACCCACTATTATTGTTAGTTGCTGTGGAGTCAATTCCAACTCATGGTGACCCCATGTGTGCAGAGTAGAACTGCTCCACAGGGCTTTCAGGCCGCACTCTTTCAGAATCAGATAGCTAAGCCTGTCTCCTGAGAGGTCTCTGGGTGGGTTTGAGCCACCAACCTTTCAACTAGTAGTCAAATACTTAACCATCTGTGCCACCCAAGGACTCCATATTTGTGGCTGAAATGCATACTATCTCTGTGACCCTGAAACCGCAAGCTGAAAACTTAGTGTGCAGTGGCCCTGGGTTGCCAATGTCTTGAGAAATCTGTAAGAAGCAAACTCAAATACTCTTTAGAAGAACACACTTTAAATCCAGGCCTCAAAGAATGCCCATCGCTAAAGTTCCAAAGAGCGAGAAAATATCATAATAGTAACAAAAAATCATCAAACAGGCAGGCAGGTTAAACTGCAGAATCAGACGTACAGTTTGACTCAAGGTCTGCCTCTGGTGCCTGGGGCTTCACTGTAGGAAATGCCCCCGAGGCTCCCAAGCCCCTTCTTAAAGCACCCCTCGGGCCTGGACCCTGGCTTTTCCCCTTAGTATCTATTACTAGCTGAGAAAGCTGATGAACCCAGTGAAAACCAAGCGCACAGGTCAAAATAAGCAGCTATTTGAAGAGTGCCATCACAACAGGAGAGACAACACGCTGAACAACCTGTGCCAGACAAACCAGAATGGACAAGACAGATCGACAATTCAAAATAAGCATAACAAAGATGGTCACAGCGATGAGAGGGTAAAAATAAGAAGGAACAGGCAGTGACACAGAACCAAATGCAAATACTGGAATATGTAATAGTTGAACCAACACAACAGACTGGATGAAAACAAGAATGGCTATAGATTTGAAAAATGGATAACGACCTAGATCAGCTCAGGGAATTTTCCCAGAAAGCACTGGGAAGTAATAAAGAGATAGAAAATATGAAAGAACATTTAAGAGATATGGAGAATAGAAGTGTCAATATCTGCATGAGTCCCAGGAAGAAGAAAATGAATGGAGGGAACAGAATATCTGAGGAAATCATAAGTGAGAACTTTCAAAAATTAAAGATAAAAAAGACTCCATCCAATTGAAAGATCTCATGAAGCACCAACCAGAATAGATAAGGAAAAACCTAAACTTTGACACATTAGAATGAAATTTAAGAACATTAAAAAACAAACAATTCTTAAAAGATTCTAGAGAGAAGGAACAGACAGCCCACAAAAGAATAAGGACTGGATTAACCTTAGCCTTTTTAACAGAGACAATGGAGACCAAAAAGGCAATGAAGTTACATTTTCTAAAGTGACAAGGGAAAGAATCTTGAACCTACAATATTATATCCAGCTAAACCTTCATTTAAATGCCAGGATACAACAAAGATACTTTCAGACATACTAGGCCTTAGAAAGTTTATGCTACAGCAAGCAAGGCTGTGTCATCTGCATATCGCAGGTTGTTAATGAGTCTTCCTCCAATCCTGATGCCACATTCTTCATATAGTCCCGCTTCTCAGATTATTTGCTCAGCAGACTCAATAAATATGGTGAAAGGATACAACCCTGACACATACGTTTCCTGACTTTAAACCACGAAGTATCCCCTTGTTCTGTTTGAACAACTGATTCTTGATCTATGTACAGGTTCCTCATGAACACAAGGGTTCTGGAATTCCCATTCTTTGCAATGTTATCCGTAATTTGTTATGATCCACACAGTCGAATGCCTTTGCATAGTCAATAAAACACAGGTAAACATCTTTCTGGTATTCTCTGCTTTCAGCCAAGATCCACCTGACATCAGCAATGATATCCCTGGTTCCACATCCTCTTGTGAATCTGGATGAAACTTCTGGCAGTTTCCTGTCGATGTACTGCTGCAACCACTTTTCAATGATCTTCAGCAAAATTTTACTTGCATGTGATATTAATGATATTGTTCAATAATTTCCACATTCTGTTGGATCACCTTTCTTTGGAATAGGCAAAAATATGGATCTCCTCCAGTCGGTTGGCCAGGTAGGTGTCTTACAAATTTCTTGGCATAGACAAGTTTGCACTTCCGGTGCTGCATCTGTTTGTTGAAACATCTCAATTGGCATTCCGTCAATTCCTGGAGCCCCGTTTTTGGCAATGCCTTCAGTGCAACTTGGACTTCTTCCTTCAGTAAGATTGGTTCTTCATCATATGCTACCTCCTGAAATGGTTTAATATTGACCAATTCCTTTTGGTACAGTGACTCTGTGTGCTCCTTCCATCTTCTGATGATTCCTGCATCATTTAATATTTTCCCCATAGAATCCTTCAATATTGCAACCCAAGGCTTAAACTGTTTCTTCAGTTCTTTAAGCTTGAGAAATGCCGAACCTGTTCTTCCCTTTTGGTTTTGTAACTCCAGGTCTTTGCATATTTCATTATAATACTTTGTCTTCTCGAGCCACCCTTTGAAATAGTCTGTTCAGCTCTTTTACTTCATCATTTCTTCCTTTCCCTTTAGCTATTCTATCTTCAAGAGTAAGTTTCAGAGTGACTTCTGACATCCATTTTGGTCTTTTCTTTTTTTCCTGTCTTTTTCATGACTTCTTGCTTTCTTCATGTAGGATGTCCTTGATGTCATTCCACAACTCGTCTGGTCTTCGGTCATTAGTGTACAATGTGTCAAATCTACTCCTGAGATGGTCTCTAAATTTAGGTGGGATATACTCAAGGTCATACTTTGGCTCTCCTGGACTTGTTCTAATTTTCTTCAGTTTCAACTTGAACTTGCATATGAGCAATTGACAGTCTGTTCCTGGCCTTGTTCTGACTGATGATATTGAGTTTTTCCATCGTGTCTTTCCACAGATGTAGTCGATTTGATTCCTGTGTATTACATCTGGCAAGGTCCACATGTATAGTCACCATTTATGTTGTTGAAAAAAGGTATTTGCAATGACGTCATTAATCTTGAAAAATTATATCATGCGATCTCTGGCACCAAGGCCATATTTTCCAACTACTGTTCCTTCTTCGTTTCCAACTTTTGCATTCCAATCACTAGTAATTATTAATGCATCATGATTACGTTTGATGAATTTCAGACTGCGAAGCTTGGTAAAAACATTCGATTTCTTCATCTTTGACCTTAGTAGTTGGCGTGTAATTTTGAGTAACAGTCATATTAACTGGTTGTCTTAGTCATCTAGTGCTGCTATAACAGAAATACCACAAGTGGATGGCTTTAGCAAAGAGAAATTTATTCTCTCACAATCTAGTAGGCTACAAGTCCAAATTCAGGGCATCAGCTCCAGCGGAAGGCTTTCTCTCTCTCTTGGCTCTGGAGGAAGGTCCTTGTCATCAATCTTCCCCTGGTAGAGGAGCTTCTCAGGCACAGGGACCCTGGGTCCAAAGGACGCGCTCTGCTCCTGATGCTGCTTTCTTGGTGGTATGAGGTCCTCGTGTCTCTCTGCTTGCTTCTCTCTTTTGTATCTCAAAAGAGATTGGCTTAAGACACTAATCTTGTAGATCTCATCAACATAACTGCCGCTAATCCATCTGGTTAACATCATAGTGATAGGATTTAAAACACAGAGGGCAATCACATCAGATGACAAAATGGTAGACAATCATACAATACTGGCAAACATGATCTAGCCAAGTTGACAGATACTTTTGGGGGACACAATTCAATCTGTGACACTGGTCATCCTCGTAGGACTATGGATATTATCCTATCACTGACAGCATTGTACTTCAGGATAGATCTTGAAATGTTCTTTTTGACCATGAATGCAATACCATTCTTCTTCAATTTGTCATTCCCGGCATAGCAGACCATATGACTGTCTGATTCAAAATGGCCAACACCAGTCCATTTCTGCTCACTAATGCCTAGAATATTGATGTTTATGCATTCTATTTCATTTTTGACAATTTCCATTTTTCCTGGATTCATTCCTGATGTGTATGAGGTTTTTTGTTTTTTTTGGAGGATGATGAAAATGTTCTAGAACTAGATAGTGTATGGTTGCACAGTTCTGTGAATATTAACTATACACTATAAAAGGGTGATTAAAAATATTTTGTTGTGTTTTAGGTGAAAGTTTACAGAGGAAATTAGGTTCCCATTTAACAAGTTTTATACAAATTGTTCTGTTACACTGGTTACAATTTTCACAATGTGTCAGCAATCTCATAATTTGCATTGTTTGTTCTGTTTCCATTGATCTAGCTTCCCTTCCTCTCCTTGCCTTCTCATCTTTGCTTTTGGGTAAATGTTGACTGTTTCGTCTCATATAGTTGATTGTTTAAGGGACCACATTACTCATGGGTGATGTTGTTTATTTTATAAGCCAATCTATTATTTTTTTTATTGTACTTTAGATGAAGATTTACAGAATAGCTTCTCATTGAACAGTTAGTACACATACTGTTTTATGACAATGGTTAACAACCCCATGACATGTCAACACTGTCCTTACTCAACCTTGAGCTCCCTATCACCAGCTTTCCTGTCCCCTTCTGCCTTCTAGTCCTTGTCCCTGGACTGCTGTGCCTCATTAGTCCCGTTTTGTTTTATCTAATCCCCGGCTGAATGGTGAACCTCAGAAGTGACTTTACTACTGAACTAGAAGGGTGTCTGGGGGCCATACTCTCAGGGCTTCTCCAGTCTCCTTCAGGCCAGTAAATCTGGTCTTTTTTTGTGTGTTAGAATTTTGTTCTACATCCTCCAGCTCTGTCCAGAACCCTCTTTTGTGATCCTGGTCAGAGCAGTCAGTGGTGGTAGCCAGGCACCATCTAGCTGTACTGGACTCAGTCTGGTGGAGGCTTTGGTAGCTGTGGTCCATTTCTTCTTTGGACTAATCTTTTCCTTGTATCCTGTTCTCTTCATTCTCCCTTGTTCCCAAAGGGGTGAGACCAGTGGGGGTATCTTAGATGGCTGCTCACAGGCTTTTAAGACCCCAGATGCTACTCACCAAGGTAGAATGTAGAACATTGTCTTTATAAACTGTGTTATGCCAATTAAGCTAGATGTTCCCCAAGACCATGGTCCCCACAGCCCTCTGCCCAGCTATTCAGTCCCTCAGGGAGTTTGGATGTGTCTATGGAGCGTGAAGCTTTTAAAAAAAATCAGAAAATATATCTGTGATGGTTACAATTGTGTGTCAACTTGGCTGGGCCATGATTCTCAGTGTTTTGGCAGTTGTGTGACGTTGTGGTCACTTCCCTGTGAAGATGTGATATGTGATCACCCCCATGATGGGATCTGCTGTGTGCCAGTCGGTTGAAAGGGAGTTTCCTTGGGCGTGTGGCCTGCATTGAGTGTGGGTGGAAGTTCTGGCAGGCCTTGGGGGGTTTTGCTCGTTATGGATCCAGGAGCTGGCTCCTGACCTCTGGTTTCTGGGACTTGAGCTAGCAGCTTATCTGTGGTCTTGCCTGCCGATCTTGGGATTCATCAATCTTCACAGCCTGTGAGCAACAGCCCTGCTCTCTAACTTGCCGATCTTGGGTTTGCCAGCCCCTGCAGCTACATGAATCAAGAGAAGCCTCTATCCTGACCCACAGACTTGGGACATTACAGCCTCTACAATTGCGTGAGCCATTTCCTTGATATAAATCTCTCTCTGTATATATATTTATACACTTTACTGGTTTTGCTTCTCTAGAAAACCCAGCCTAAGGCAATATCCATAATCATAAAAAAATACAATAGAGGGTAGTAACATGGCCAAGACACCAGTAGAGAGGAATGGTAGGAAAAGACCAAAGAGAAGTGTTTTATTTCCAGGGGAGATAAAGTTGAAGGAACTTATAGTTGAAAATGAACATAAATATGAACCTTAACCAGATAGGCAAGCCACTAGACTATACAGTGTTCAAAACTTAAATTCAACAAAGGAAAATTTAATCTATGCACTGGGAGGAAGGGATGGAGAAAAAATAAAGTGGTGTAAATAGAAAATACAAAAAAATATAGCAGGGAGGCCCTAATACAGCAGTATTTACGTTAAAGTTACAGTACAAAAAATTACAATGTTACAGAAATTATAATAAACTCACTAATTAGAAGACAGAGACACTCAATGGATTAAAACAAAAAGATCTAGCAAAATGCTTAAAACTAAATGATGCAGAAACTGAAAATAAAGGAATAGAGAAAATATTACAAATAAATATAACTCAAAAGATAGCTGGATTGTTAAATTTAATATTAGGCAGGGCAAAAACATAATACAAAATAATGAGACAGATTATATATATTGTTAAAAAGAATAGATGAAAAAGATATAACCATAATGAACATATATGCACCCAATAACATTCATACTTCTTTGAAAAATTAAAAATAAGAAGCAACCTCTGGAAAGACTAATTAAGAAAATAGACGAGAGAAAATGCATATAAACAAAACAGAATGAAACCAGTGAAAAAAATACAGATGCAACAGGTTATAAAGAAAAAAATACTGTCAGTAATAGCAAAATGAATATATTTGTTAGAAATTTTCTGCAAGTGTCATACATAGGTGTTATAGGAAAAGCACTTGATCTAATTCAACACATATGTATGATCATTACCAGAAAATTAGGAATAGAACTTTTTAAAACAAAAATTTCCTTGAGTTTTCAGTGAACGTTTAAACAGGAAATTACATTGCCATTTGACAATTTCTACACAAATTTTCAGTGACATTAATTATATTTTTCACAATGTGTCAACACTCTTTTTGTGTTCTGGTTGTTCCATTTCCAGCACTATAGTTTTCCTGCCCCTTTATCTTTTCATCTTTGCTTTAGAGTCATTGTTGCCCTTTTGGTTTCATATATAAGGTTTTTTAATGGAGCGTTGTACTCATGGGTAACATCCTTTATTTTGTGTGTCAATCTGTTATTTTGCTAAAAGGTGACCTCGGGATAGTTTTGGTTCAAGGTTTAAAAAATATGTCAGGGAGACAGTCTCAGGGTGTCTTCTAGTCTCAACTGGTTCAGTAAGTCTGGATGTTTTAAGAATTTGAGTTCTGTTCTGGGTTTTTCTCCTGTTCTGTCAGGGTCCATCTATTGTGGCCCTGATCAGAATTGTCAGTTGTGGCAGGTGCTCTCCATCTTGTTCTTCTGGTCTCAGGGTAGATAAGTCCGTGGCTCGTGTAGGCTATTAGTTCTATAGACTAGTTTTTTTTCCTCTAAGACTTTGGTTTCTTTCTTAGGAATAGAACTTTCTTAATGTCGTAAAAACTATATACCAAAAATCTAGAATACACACCAAACTTAATGGAGAAAATTAGGTATTTTCTCATTAAAATGAGGAATAAAACAAAGATGGCACCCTTCACTACTTCAGTTTAACACAGTACTAAAGGACAAGTCTATTCTTCTAAGATAAGACGTTGTGTAGGAGCCCCCAAAACTGAGGCACTTGACCCTAATGAAATGGCTAGTCTGGGTCTAAGTCCAGGCTCCATCTTAACTTCTCTAACTTCTAACTTCTCTAACATTCTTTGACCTTTGTACAGACTTAAAAGCCTGTAAGTAGGAAACAATTTCCCTTTGTGGTTAATCAAGGATAAAGGAAGAATATTCCTGAGAGGGTCCTGATGACCTTAAGCTTATTAGACATGTTGAGAGCTGACTGCCCTTAAGAAATATATTGTAATTTATATTAATATATAAACCAAGTGTCCTTGGGAAAAAATATTTTATAATCATCTGGTGGTTACCTGTGCACCCCTGTAGTCACCACATCTGCAATTATCCTGTATCAGCAATCCCAATAACCCACATACATACTCCAAACCAATCCCTTTCGGTTCCCCACTTCAAGATATCCTGGCTCCAACTACCTTACCTCTCACCAAGCACCAATCATAAATTTACATTGTTATTGTTGTTGTTAGGTGCCATCAAGTCACTTCCGACTCATAGCGACCCTGTGTACAACAGAATGAAACACTGCACTGTTAGTTCCTGATTTTACTACATAAATGTACCCTTTTCCTCTCCTCTTCTCTGGAGCATTTGTTTCACTTTGTGAGATCAGACGTCCCTGTCTGGACTGTTTTTGAAACTTCAATAAATCTCCTTGTTTATACTTCAATAGCGTACACGTTCATTACTCTTTGGTATTTATTGGTGTCAGAAGTGGAATTCGGAGGTGCATTATCTCTGGTGGGTGGACACCAGGACATCAAGGTTTTGAAGCTCCAGTACCAAGCACGGGCCCCTTGAAGCCCTCCTTTCTCCCAGGGTTCTTGGGAGCCACTCAGGTAAACAGCCTCTCAAATTGAACTCCGCATCCTTGCATTGAGTTTTTCAAGATTTATTATTGGTTATCTGCTTGTGTTT
The DNA here is from genome assembly GCF_000243295.1 of Trichechus manatus latirostris. NCBI lineage: Eukaryota > Metazoa > Chordata > Mammalia > Sirenia > Trichechidae > Trichechus > Trichechus manatus. Next base: position 8,784,882 of record NW_004444029.1, read on the forward strand.
CCTCTTTTGTACTTTCATTTTCCAGTTCGCTCTATGAACGTTTTGATGAGTTCTTGCCAGATTAGGTTAGGCGAGACTGGTATGTAGTGGCCAGTCCCTTATAAGACTTCACTCTGATCTCGGGAAAGCCAAGTTTCAGCCCATTAAAGTTTGCTCTTATATTTTCTTTTAAGTGCACGCACTTATTTTTTATCCCAATTTGAAAATGACTAATGCCAATTTGCAGGGATAGATGGCAGCTCCTGACCTGTTTTGTGAACAAACACTTTGTCCACGTAACACACTCATTCTTAAGTGGCTGGCACCACGTAACCAGGGACAATTTAGAAAAATCAGTGGCTAATTTGGGATCTTTTGAACTTTCTAAGTTGATCTTTGCGTGCAGTAAATTAGAAAAACAAGGCTCCAAAGTCAAACAGCCTCAATGAGGTACATATTATGATTGGTATTTGGAGGCTTCCAAAAGGCAGTTAGATAAATTGCCTCCTTACAGGACACTGTATCTAAATTGACTAGGCAGAACAAAGAATTACAGTGCCAAAATCCTACTCCGAAACCCTCTACTCTTTTGCTGGCTCCCTCTCCTTTATAACTTACTTTGAAACTTCTGAAATGTCCTTTAAAATCTGTCTTAGTACAGAAGGTAAAGAGCCACCCCATATTACTTTTGTACTCTAGACATGCTCAGAGTCATGTAGCATTATAAAAAAATTTCCAAAGCTACGTGAACTTCCTTACAAGTTTAGTAAAGAATTTAAAACCCTTGTAGAAGCTTATCAGCCTGGGCTCCCAATTTTGTTTCAAGTAGTCTATATGATAACTGGGCTTCTAATAACTACTTTGAGAAACTTTGATATAAATCAGTGTATTTGAATAGTGCACTGAAAAGGATAAATTGTTTATTTTAATTGGTATAACAAGGCCTTAAAAAAGGACAAATTATTCTAAATGGTTTCTCCAAAGGATCCTATAAAGCACGAAGAAGATACCAAAAAAAAAAACCCCCAAATCCATTGCTGTCAAGTCGATTCCGACTCACAGCAACCTTATACGACAGGGTAGAACTGCCCCATAGGGTATTCAAAAATGGCTGGTGGATTCAAACTGCAGACCTTTTGGTTAGCAGCTGAGCTCTTAACCACTATGCCACTAGGGCTCCCTGCAGAAGATAGGGTTATGAAAATGTGATAATTTCCTACCTTCAGATGGTATTATTAGATTATAATATTTCTTCAAAGAATTTACTCTGATTGGTTTAATCATAAATAAGCATTTATACAAATAGTCTTAATATTCCCAGGAATTGATGAAAATAAACTCGTTTTGACAATGGTTTTTGTATTTATGTCAACCTTAGAAGCAAATTTTTATAAAAGAAAACTCTTCAAGACAGGCTTGTATTCAGTGGCCTTGAAAGAGAGCTTTGAGGCCCTTTCTGGAATTCTCTGATAACTGCCACTGCCAAGACAATTGAGCAGCTGCAATAGTAAGGGGTAAACTAAAATAGAGGGGCCGCCTCTGTAGTACCAGGCAACCAGGCTAGACCCATGCTGCTTGCCCTTGAAATGCCCACAAATGACTGAGGGCTCTGCCAACTTTGTCCAAATCTTCTGACATTTAGAAATAATTAATATTGAGAAAATAGAAACAACACTGCAGACAAAGCAACTGAACAAGCTGCTTCTAAAATTGCTCTTGCCTTTATAATAAGAAAACACATTTTCCAAAATTGTTTATTAATGATTCTAATTTTCATAAATTAACTTTAGAGAGACCTTTAAAATATCAACAATTAGCTTAAACAGAAGAAAACAGAACATAGGAAGAAGCTAAACTGCTTACAAGAAAATAAAAAACAGAAGGAAGGAATTTAATTATTGCTTATCTTTCAAAATAGACTAACTTAAACATATGCAAACAAACTGAGATCCTGATATTTAGGTTTAATAAGTGTGCTCATTGTTGCCACTTAAAAGGTTGTACTATATGTAACAAAGACAAGAAATTTAGATTTAAAATAATTAATTTGATATAAAGTTCTTATTTAGTACAAGTAAAAGTTTAATAGATTAATTTATGAGAATTTTTAAGTTTTAATGTCAAATAGCAAATAATTTAATTTCTTGCTCTTAAGATAACAAAATTTTATTTAATTACTGGGTTGAAGATTTAATTTTATTCTTTGTTCAATCTACCTTGAAGTCAAAGGTTCAACAAAATAATTCCCTGAGTCTAAAAAGCTACAAAATATGTTAAAATCCTAACAAAATTTGCTCAATTTTCATAATGTTGTTTCTTGAGTTTACTGTTTATTCTGCATTATCTACCTAAGAGGCAAAAGTTCTTTGTCTCTGAGTTTATGCTAACTTTTATGCCCTTGACTGAGAAAACAAGCCATTTGGCTTTAGAGAAAGACGAAGGTTTTTTCTACCTTAAGATCTTTGGTCAAATAACTCAAGTAATGTTTTCTTGGTGACCTATGATAAACTACTGACAACTTTGAAACTTCATGGAAAGATACACACACAAATTGTTTCTGTCTTATAAAGAAAAAAATTTTTTAAATGTTTATTTAATATGTTATCATTTACATAAAATATGTTGTCAAATCTGGAGAAGTATCAAATTTTCTTTGAATTAAATTTTATATGTCAATAATGTTAGCCTGATACTAAACAAGCACACAATATTATGTCATAATTTTATTATTTCAATTGCTAGCTTGATCACAACTTTGTTTCCTTTGAATCCGGCATCATCAAGGCCAATGGTTTTAGCTAAAGAATACACATTGTTTACACAGAGTTTTATTACTATTCAGATATTTAGAACCTTAATAATCTTAATCTATTCTTACTATTTAATATTATGTCTTAAGATTATTAGGTGTTATATCTGAAGCTCTTTGAAAATAGGTTAATCATTATGTTTAAAGACATTTTCATCTAAAAGTTTTTATTTTTAATTGATTTTATTTAGCTTTGCATTACTTTTGTAGTTAATTCCCATCAAGTCTTTCACTTAAAAAAATTATTATAAATTAACCATGAACATTTTTAAGTTGTCACATGCAAATAAGTTTTAAAAACTAAACTGAAAGTGTTAGCATGGCTTGAAAAACAAGGGAGAAGGAAAAATGGTAGTAAGTTTTTAAGCGAGAAAAAGAGACTTGAGGAATAGAGACTGAGGGAGAGAGAGAGTCCATGAGAAGAAGATATGCAGAGAAACAGAATTAAATGAGAAAGTAATACAGGGGATAAAGGGAAGAGAATGAATGAGAGACAAGAAGGCAAAAATGAGGTTCAAAATAAAGAGAAAACTGTTAGTAACTGAAGGGACAGATAACTAGAAAAAAGGTCTATGTAAGTGAAGAAAGAAGGTCTATCTAAATAAAGAGAAGATGAACTATAGTAAAGTAAGAGTTAAAGAAAATAATTAAAATAAATAAAAAATACAGAGCCGTGAAAGTAGCAGGATCATAGAAAGCAATGGAGCAGATTACAAATCTAAGGATAATTTAAATTTAAAAGATTTAATAATATATGGAAATCGGGACTCAGATTCTGCCTAAGAAAATGAAAGAAATGTCTAAAATATGAAATTAAAGGCTAGAAGGTTAACTTTGCTACAGCAGCTTCAGATTGTTTATAACATTAAACTCAGAATGACAATGAACAGTGTGACTGCTAGAGACAAAACAGTCAAGGAAATAGGAGATAATATATTTAAAATATTTTTAATGCATTGTCCTATTCTGTTTTGCCAAAATATGGACATATTTTAAGCTTTCTTGTTGATACGTGCACATCCTTCGAGAAACATGTTCATACATTGCAGACTCTGGGTGCCAAATGATTCAGATAGCTGCCCCTTTTACATAAATTTCACCTTGGCACCTTGATCAGCTTAGACCAAAGTTCTTCCCTTAGTTCTTTCGAACCTTAAGTCCACGCCATTTGGATCTCATAAACCCTCCCTTATGATGCTTATACTGACTTCAATAGTGTTCAACCAGAATTACTGAAATATTGTCAATCTTTAATCCAATACCCTAAGGAATATTTTTCACAGGTTAAAGAACACTTTAAAAAGCAGAAACCAGAATCCCAAAATTTGCCTAACATTGCCCCAGGAGATTATGTATACTGAAGAGACATCAACCAAAAGACTCCTTAGAACCCCATTAGAAGGGATCATATTTAGTCCTCCTTACCAACCCATGTGCTGCTAAAATAAAAGGAATCAAGCCCTAGATCCATCTGTCCCAGGTTAAGTGAGTGAAAGTACTTTTCTGGAATAGTCAGCTCTCTGGAGACTTTAAAATCACCTTTAAACGATCCAGAGGCCAGAAGCAGACAACATCCAAAGATCACGGAACCAAAATCTATTCAAGTTGCTGAAATTTGTGAACTTTATTAATTGTAGTTATTCACATGCTTTTAGTTTTATTATATACTTGTGGTATATAATAAAAGATCTGTTTAGCTTTTATTTTTCTATCTTTGATAAATTCTTCCAATGGTTGGAGAGAAAATGCTTTTGTTAGATTAGCCCAGTCAATAGCCAATGTTGGTAATTTGACTGAATGTTGGATCTGTCATTCTTCCCCACAAACTGTGCATGAAAATTCAGACCCATTGGTTTCTCCCATACTGAATTATAGTTTTGTAGCCTCTTCTACCATTAATTTTAACATCATTTTTAAACAAGCCATACTTGTTAATGACTATGGCATCCTCCTAGGTTGTTTGCCCAACCTCAGGTACCCTGTTTTAATTTAACCCAGATTCATGACAGGGCTATGTAGAATTGCTCCAAGGAAAGAAACATATAAGAACAATATCTTGAATAATCCCCGAGTCCAGTTTAGAAGGCCTGAGAGCTTCATGACTTTACTACTTTTGTCACAAAAGATAAAAAACTGTCTAAAACTGATTTGGATGAATTTTGTCCCCCCTCTGCACTAAGCTCTGAAACCTGCTAAAGATGTGATGATTATCCATCTGTAATAATTCTTTAACAGAAACTTAGCTTGAGCAAGTCAATCAATCCATCCCATTTCATCATAATTACACTGGAAGGAAAATGATTTGTGCTCCTTATGGTTATGTATTTCATGTGGGGGATCCAATCACCCCATGATGAAAGAACCATACCCAGAAATCAATATATGACTAAGACCCTTGCAGAGACAACTTTAAAGCTTTATTAGAAGACACAAAAGAGGATTTAAATGAAGAGATATATTGTAAGATAACAGAGTAAAGATTCTATTATTCTCCCCAAAGTAGTCTACAAATTAAATTCAATCCTAATGAACACCCCAGCAGGATTTTTTTAGGAAACTTGAAAAGCTTATTCTATAATTTACACAGAAGGATAAAACCCTACAATTAGCTGAGTCAACACACAAGAGCAAACAGAGAGAGGCTCTACTTACTAGACATTAACGCATCCTAAAAACCCACAGCCCACAAGAAAAATGGCACGATACCGGTGTGGTAATACATAAATAGAACAGTGGAACAGAATACAGAGCTCAGAAATAGACCCTTGCGTATATGAGAACTTGACAGATGATAAGAGTGATACTGTAAACTAATGGCAGAAGTACTGGTTTACTAGATAGTGCTGGGAAACTGACTCACTATATGGAGAAAAAGAGCGTGGGGCTCCGACACTACACAATATACAAAGGTGGACAATGGATTACAGACAATAAAGTGGAAGGGAAAATACATAGCCAGTAGAAGAAAATGTAGAGGAGTTATCTTTGTTACTTAGAGATAGGGAAAGTGTTCACAAACAAAACACAAATGTAAGACAAAACGTAGATAGCTTTGATTAACAAGGTAAGGATTTTTGTTCAATAAAAGATGCCATAGACACTATTATAAGACAGGTAACAGACTAAGATGTCTGTCATATCTAAAATTGATAATCTGTGCAACATAAAAGAACTAAAATCAAAGGGAAAAAGAAAACGCAACTGAATAATGAGCGAAGGAGATGAACAGGCAATTCAGACAGGAAGGCTAACTGTGGCTTTGTTTGTGGTGATAAGGAACTGGACACGACCTAGGTACCCACCAGTAGGTCAAGAAATATGCAACGTGGTGGATGTATACTCTGGAATCCTGTGCGGCAATAAGCAGCAACAAACAAGACGTGCACATAGCAACACGGATAAACCTAAGAAAGTCACGCGAGAAAAGTAGAAAACAGCCAAATTTATAGCACAGTACCATTTGCATAAACTCAAACTGCACGCATATGAAATATCACTGCTTGTTTTAGAAGGATGCGTGCATAACAAGGGGCGGAATGCTCCTTAGAAGCGAGTATGGCATACTTTAGACATGTCATCAGGAGGGACCAGTCCCTGGAGAAGGACATGGTGCTTGGTAACGGGTCAGTGAAAAAGACGACCCTCAACGAGATGGATGGACACAGTGGCTGCAACAATGCGCTCAGACATAGCAAAGACTGTGAGGATGGCACAGGACTAGGCAGCATTTTGTTCCACTGTACACAGGATCACTATGCGTCAGAGCCAACTTATTGGCACTTAACGACACCATCACTTGTATAAACTAAAATTGCACACATATAAAGTGACATGGCTTATTTTAGAAGGATGCGTGCATAACAAGGGGCACGAATTCAATCAGAGTGGGTGCTGACGGGAGGGGAGTGGGGATTCGGGGAGATGGGGGACCTAACACAGACTAAAACGAGGGAGCGAGCAGTTCCTGACTGACTGAGGATGACAATGTGCTATGAACTGAGGCACGTAATGAACGCATTGCTTCCGCCTGATGTACCATAAAAGTAAAGATAAATGGTACACCCACATACAGTTTGGAACTGCAGCGGTCATTTGACCGTGAAGGTAGAGCCTGGAGTGGCCCAGGGCCTTCCTGTGGAATCTGACACTTGGAATGGCCCAGCAGACCAAGAGCCAGACTTTGGTGACATTGCTTGAATCAATGGATAAAGCTTCACCTAAACTAGGTATCCTCTGGACAACTCAGTTATATGAACCACAACATTCTCTTCACTTTTTAAACCACTTTGGAGTTTCTGACACCTGCAATCAAAGACTTTTAACTGATATGTATTCACTCCTGTACTTTAAATATTAAAAACAAACATACAATAACTACACCAAACAGATTTTAAAAAACAGGGTGGCATGCATCTATTTGACAGACGTGGAGCAGTTAATGTCTGCTTCTAAGGCTTCCACTACACAAAAAGAAGAAAGTTCCTCGCACTCTGTCTGCTTGTGGGAGCCAAGATTGCATGGGGAAGTAGAGAGATTACCAAACGGGACAAAGGGGAGAGGGGTAGTTTTTGCAAGTCAGAAATGACCTTGTCAACAGTTATGAAACCATTTCCTCCACAAAACCAAACCCATTGCCATCAATTCTAACTCACAGTGACCCTATAGGATAGAGTAGAACTGCCCCACAGTTTCCAAGGAGCAGCTGGTGGATTCAAACCGCTGACCTTTTGGTTAGCAACGAGGTTCTTAACCACTGCACCACCAGGGATTACGGCACAAAAGGAATCTTAAAATTTGAGTTTACATGAGAAGTGTTGGAAGAGCATTTCTTACCATTAAAAAAACCCAACATCTTAGAGACTTAGTGGACCAAGAGAAAGCACGAGATGAAGAACACAGGCAGAGAAGGGAGAGAGTGAGTAGCCACCACGTATTCGCGCCTATGATGTGCGAGGCACTGTGCTAGGTGATTCTCAGCCCTCATCTCTAATTCCAACAAGGAGTCCCACCCCGGGGCATCATCACTGCACAGGCATGGAAACATTTAAAGATGCTAGCATCCTTTCTAAAGTGACCTGGCTCCGCAGTGGGGATCTGGGAGCCCAAGTCTGTCTGATGTCAACCTGTGTGCCTTCACACTGTGCCACCCTACTAGAAAACAGACCAGACGCAGGGACACGGAAGGGCAGACATACAGAGAGAAAAGCAAGCGGCGTCAAGGCCCATAGAGATGAGCAAGAGCGATGGCTTTTGTGTAAGGACACACATGGCATGCCGGAGTATCCCTGCATCAGAGAGCCCCTCACTGCCCTGTGAGAAGCTCGAGACCTCACTTGCAGTGCAATCCAACCCTCAGTGCATCCAGAAATAGCTCAGAGTTTTATTTCCAATTTTTGAACTTTTTTAAAGACAAAGTTTATTGTCTCTAGTACTTCCCAAAGCTTTATACATCTATGAAGCAATGTCACAGAGCTCACTCACTTTCATATCTAGAGTGTTGAACTTTTTAGTGTCCATGCCAACACGAACCTTTGCCTGCCCATTTACTAGATACGCACAGGGGTGCAAATACACAAAGGACAGCGTGGTTTCACCTGGGACAGTAATCTAAATGCCGGCCAGTAAACAGTGGACACAATACATTATGGTGATTCCGCAACCGTGGAATGCTGTGCTTGTGTTACAAAGAACAACACAGTTCTCTAGGCACAGGTACAGAGTAATCTCCACGGTACATGAAATAATGGCAGCACAGAACAGTGTACATGGGATGCTCAATTCACGTTAACAAGCTGGATACATATTTATGTTTATAGGTGGAGAAAGGTAGCAGTGGTTGTTCTGAGGAAGGGGAATCGGGACCCGTAGGTAGGAGGAGATTGGCTTCTCACTGTATACCCTTGTACTTGGTATTTTTCCCCCTTTAACCAAATGCAAGGATAACCCTTTTCAAAAAGTATTATCTTTTAATAAAGCACTCTTTTGACTTAGTTTCTCTGTTTGAACTCACTCTGAGTTACCTGAAATTACTAATTTAATCAAGCAGTACATTGTATCGTCCCTCCAAGCCAAATCCAACTTGAGACCCAGTAGGGTCTGAGTGGCAGTAATAGGTTCTTGGCCCCTCCCTCCCCCCAGTGAGGACACAAGAGCCTCCTCCTGCCCATTGCTTTCTCCCACTCCTCAACCAAGTCCACCTGTTTCTTAAAAAAAAACAAAAATAACAATTTACCCATGTTATCCACGTTCACTGATACAAAACTTAAGTAAAAAGAAAAATAAGAAAAAGCACTCCTACCACCACTGTTTTTTGAGGAGTATGTCTTTCTATATAGTTATCTGTGCATATGTATATTGACACTTACAATATGGACATCTTGGTCATTTAATATATTTACTTAACCAATCCCCTCTAACATGGCATTAGACTGTTTCCAACTTTTTACTATTAGGAACAAATCCTTGTACACAAACCTTAAGTTCTATTTTTTCCTTAGAATAAAGAAATCTTTAGGAGTGAAATAGCTTAGTCATCCATTTGTGAAATCTGCCTTCCGGCTGCATCTATGGTGGCCGTTCTATGTATCCTTTTCTTAACCAATCACAGACACCTTCCCATGCAAAGCTCAGGTCTGAGGCTATTTTGCATAAGTGGAGAAGTGTAAAACACGCCCCCTGCTTTACATATTTTTCTCTACACCCTTGAATAACCCCACCTTCTAGACACCTGGTCTTCATTCAATTCACTCAAGAGAACTGGTTTATCTACTTGCTTACTTCCTGGATCTTTGAATCATTATATTTTGAAATCCTTAACTGCTGGGGCACATCTACTTTTTAAAAACTTTTCTTAGTCTTTTTTTTTTTTTTAATACAGGATAAATAATAAAACTAGTTGGATTTTATTGTTAACATTTTTGTAGATTTCAATTACAAACGGTAATTGCTGCTATTATTTTCTGTCTTTCCTATACACATTTATATATGTATTCAACAAAACTAGCACAATACCATTAACAACTTTTTAAATACCTTTTTGAAATTTAATATATGGAAAACACTTCCTAGGTCAGTAACTACTCAATACTTGCAAAAGATTTCATTATACAAAGATCATAATTTAGCCACTCTGAGAGCTGGGCACATTTGTTCCTTTTTTATTTTTTGTTATCAACATTACTGACAAGAATGTTTTTGTACACAAATCTTTGTCTGTCTTTGCTTAGAAAAAATTCCTAGAAGTGAAAATAAGTGTGATAGGGTATGAATATTCAAAATTCTTGATACATAGGACAAATTTCCCTCCATGTGAAATGAGTAGTCACTTCATGTTTCTGCCAGTAATGGCATTAAAATATTATTTGTATTCTTTATGAATGGAATTGAACATTTTTCACGTATTAACTGGTTATCTGTATTTTTATTTTGCGACTGAGCCTCTACCAGGCACTTAAATAAAACAGAAATTCTTAGCTCTTACTTGCCCTGAAAAAACAATCAGCTACTTGGTGCTCCCTTGTGGGTGCTGCTGAACACTAGTTCTACAGAATGGCAATAAAAACCAACGTCTGCTGAGTGTCTACTGTGTCAGACGTTACGCTAAGTGTCAACTGGGATTACACGAAAAACTTCTTCCAAGTCCAATAAGTTTGAGGAAAAAAATACTAATGGATTTTTTAATCACACCCGTTTTATTAATAATGGAACCTTTAATATGTTAATATTATACATTTACAAGATGGTGAAAACATAGTTAAGTGTAGTCAAATTATTTGACCACATATTTTTTTGCCCCCCAAAAAGCATCCACGGGCTATTACCAAGACACACGTTTGCAAAACCGTCCTTAAATGTTACTTTTTCTGTAAAAGTAAGGATGTCCATACAGCCTTCAGCACCATGCCTTTTTGTAATCCTTTATCTTCATGACAATATACTGGAAATACATTTAAGAAAAAGGGCAAATAAGAAAAGGCACCCATGCCACCACTCCTCATATTTCTGGGTGTCTGTCCTACAGATTTTTCTATATATACATACACAATTACACTTAAAAAATACCAACTGCTCAATTTCTCTGTCTCTTCATCTGTCTCCACCCCCTACCTGGCTTTCTAAGGTGTGAATTCTTTTTCTGCTCTTTTCTTCGAATGATACTTTTCCTAGAAGAAGTCCTCTACCCATAAGGCTTGGAAAGATGACCCTTTTACAGCCAAGATCCACACCTGCATTTCAAGTCCTGATCCTGGTAGCATCACCTCTAAACACGCATACCCACACCCCATTATCCACACAAACACCCACACCCCGTTATCCACACCCACATCCCATTACACACACACACACACACGCCCCATTATCTGCAAGAAGACTCTCATAATGCGGCCCCCTCCACTAATCCAAATGTACGCCCCCAATCGACAGGTCCACTTCCTGTTTCTCCCAGCTCCAGGGCCATCCACTCACACAGTGTTCCCTGACCACTCAGCCCAATTCCTCCCATCCACTCACA
>NW_004444029.1:8796889-8847010 GCF_000243295.1 Trichechus manatus latirostris
GACCACTCAGCCCAATTCCTTCTCCTCTGACCTCAAATGTCAGGCAGCAAGGGGCCACACCTGTGTGACACATTTTGAATGTTTCTCTTTACTTATCATGTGATTGCAAATGGTCTGAGCATAGAGAAGGTGGGGAGCATGTCCTCTGCTTCTGTAACCCAGTGTGATTCAGACAAGAGAGGCTCAACCACAACTGGAAGAACGAAATCTTAAATCCAGGTTAACCCAATAATTCAACAGACACAGGGATAATATGTACATTCCTCTTTATTTAATACAACAAACACGTGACACATACAAAAAGAAAAAGAACACTCATGTAAGAGGCCCTGTCACAGATGACCGACGGGCAACATCTACACCCAGTCAAATAAGGCTCCTGCTTGCCACAGGCTTTGCTAGCAACACCTGGACTATGAGCAAGGCTGTTGCAAAAAAAGAAATAATCAAAATAAATCCCTGCACTGAAGGAGTATACCCACGGGCTAATTTATGAAATTCACAGATCCATATTTAGGAATGTTCAAGCTCTCTCACGTGAGATGTGTGATTTTTTTTTTGGGGGGGGGTAAAAAATTTACCTGCCCTTCTTTCTTCTTAGAAAACAGTGACAAGAGTTCTCTAAAAAATAGAGACCAGCAACCACCAAGCCGGGTTTGAAACTTTACCACTAGAGTTCAAAGGGCGCGTGGAACTGACGACGTAAAGGCAGGATGGCAGTAACCAGAATTTTAATGTCCTAGCCATTCCTGGGAGCTAGTATTGAATCAACCGCTGGGAAAGACACGAGGGACACAGCTCGGCCCAGTGCAGGGGTCAGTAGCAGCGGTTTGCCCGTATTCCTGCCCGTATTCCTGCTCCGATTAGAGCTGGGAACTGAACGAGCCAAAGCTGGTCTCAGACGAGCCTTATACACAGACACACACGCCCACACCCATCCACAGAGCCGCACCGCCCCTTTCGTTTAAATTTATTATTATTTTTTTACTAAAATAATACAAAAAAGGGAGACAGGTATATTTACAGAAACCCATGGCTGGTACAGTACATAATTTTTAAGACACACTAAATGCTACAATCTTTCAGTCCTGAGATTATTACAAATATCAGCTCAAAGCCTGTGTTCAGGTCCAGTTTGTAAAGGAGAAAAAAAATCCCAAAATATTAAGTCACACACTTGTTTAAAATACAATATATCCCTTCAAGTTAGCAAAAACGCACCTCCCTGTCAACGAACGCAATACAGTAACGAGTGCCGGGCACCTACGCAGCGGCAGTGACTCAGGCCCCTTCCTTCCAGATCAGTTTAGAAACACGCTGGCATCTTTACCAAGTCTGGAGGCAGCTAAGGAAAGAGGAAGATGTGTAACTGGAGGGAAGTTCCTCTACAGGGTGAACGTTCGCTGTTTAAAAAAGTCCCACTTTTCCTGCTATTACCAAACAAAATCCGCGCCATAAGGGTTGGAAAGGTGTGCTTACCCAGATTAAAGAACAGCATCGTTATTTCCAATCAGTTACAGCAAATAGGTCTGCAGTCCCAGAATACTTTTGACAACCGCAGACTAATTTTCTTGCTTGTAACGAGAGAGAGGAGACACCTGTCGCTTGGGTACCTTGGCAGACTCCAATGAACACATAATGCGGGGCAGGAAATTTTCACCGGCCAGAGGTTTATTTTCTTCCTTTTAAGCTTGACAATGCTTAGCAAACGAAGATGTACATATTCCTTAAAGAACACTCTGCTATTTTTGATATGGCCTTTCTCTGGAGGTGGCCGTGGTTCAGGGGAAAGGATCTGTAGACTGGCACCTACCTCTCCTTGTAGAAGGGCCCCTTGCTTAGCTGAAGGTCTCAGAAGGCGTACATGATTAATTACGTCAGCATGGCCAAAGAACCAAAACCAAACCCGCTGCCCGACTCATAGCAACCCTATAGGACAGAGTAGAACTGCCCCGTAGGGTTTCCAAGGCTGTCATCTTTACTGAAGCAGACTGCCACAGCTTTCACCCATGGAGCGAGTAGCTGGTGGGTTCAAACCACTGACCTTTCAGTTAGTAGCCAAGTGATTTAACCACTGTGCCACCAGGGCTCTTATAGGCATAGCCAGGACTTAAAAAAGTTGGCCAAATTCCCAACTAACTAAATAAAACACTAATAGCTTTCTTCATGGAGAAGAGTTTCTTTCTATGTTAACACCTCTAGCCCAAACTGGGGCAATCCTTGGTAACTGTGCAGGTACAGGGAAGAGCAGCCCACGTACTGGCGGAGAGCGCTCTGCCCGCGAACAGCAGCGACCACCAAAAAGGAGGGCGACTGCAGCTGCAAGGATAGAAAACACAGACGGCTAGGATCTGCCAAGCTCAGGGCTGGCTGTCACACGAGACACCATACCCCTGGCTGGTCGTGGCTGCGGCCAAGCCCTAACTGTGCTTTGTGGGTGGATGGAGCTGCTAACTTCAAAAACAAACGTGTTCCCAAGTTATCTCAGGGAACAGTCACCTCGTTTGTGTCTCAACTAGGCTTCTGTTAGTGCTCTATTACAGAATGTCTTAAAACCAGACTTAAGACAAAACAGAATTAGATTACTGGTACCAAAATGCAGGCAAATTACAAATGGAGAGTCTTCTGGGGAACATAACGTTGCTGAGGAGTCAAGGGCCTATCTGACCTGGAACTTCTGGAAGCCGGCTGACTCCAGGAGAGGCATGAGAGCAAGCAAGGCAGAGCATGATGGGATGGAAGAGCTCCCACAAGGTCTGTGTCTCTTCCCAGTCATGTTGGAACAACCTCACAATGGAATGGAGCTACCATCATATTCTGTAGTACAGAAATCTATCTTTTAAAACAAAAGAGAAGAGCAAAAAAATTTCCAGTCACCAGTCACGACCAAGTCCTGGGCAGATAAAAACAAAAAAATCAAACCCGCTGCTGTCGAGAGTCGATTCCAACTCATAGTGACCCTACAGGACAGAGAACTGCCCCACAGGGTTGCCAACGAACGCCTGGCGGATTCGAACTGCTGACCTTTTGGTTAGCAGCTGTAGCGCTTAACCACTATGCCACCAGGGTTTCCCCTGGACAGACAGGCCCCCTTAATTATACTACTTCTTTCTAACAGCATTTTGACCTGTTTGGGTAACTGTTTGGAAAAGTGTCTAAAGTTTAAATGCTAAACAAACTACTGTGAAATAGAAATATGCAGGGAAGGCTGAGAAGTACAAGTATTATAAGACAGAGAAACTAAATAAAGATCACCCACAGCTACTTTCAAGCAAATTTACTTTGGGGTATATGAGGAAAAAAAGGCAGTTTGATGGAAATTTTCTAAGAGTCCCTGCTTGGGTCCTCTGCTGGGCTGTAAACAAGATCCCACAACATCCCTGGAGCCTTTACTTTTCAATTCAGTGGGGACACAGGATAGTCTGCCCAAGTGGGTGAAGAAAGGATGTCGAAGAAAGTTAAACCTTCCCTCCCCAGCCTCTTAGTATGTGGCTTATGTTCCAGTCGATCAACCGGTTGTTAGGAGGTCACCTTGGTGGCTGGGACCAGAGGAAAGAATGAAGACTACAGGAAAAGACTCCAGCATTAACAATCCGAGCTCTTCTCAATCAGTCCGACCTTCTGTTTAGTTCTACAAACCCCAACACCGTGCCACAGAATCTGAACCTTTCTCAGTATCGAGCTCTGGGATGATTTCACCCTAACGACGACCCAAAGACATCCATAAGACCACCTACGGTTCTGCACTAGTGAGAGGAGCTGTCCTTAGTTTCTGAATATAAAGTTCACATTTTAGGCTAGACGGACACACAAAATATCTCTATTTTATGCTTCTCTGTTAATTTTCCCTAGTGGAACACACAAATTCAACAAAACCCTTATGCCTTATTTCTTTGGGCAGAAGTCTTAGCATCTGTTATTTGAAAAATGGAAACAGAGGAAAAATGTAGACCAATAGTGGGAAATAAAGAGTATGTTTATCTGCATAGTTGATATTGAGAGGCTACTAACTAAGGCCTTATCTGGGAAAAGCAACAAAAACCCCCAAAATAATAATAATAAAGTCCTGTCACTAGAGATTAACTGGGCCTTGGCCAAACCTGGGAGTTAAACAACCCCCCTAACCCCCTGCCCAGCTTTGTTTGCTTCCTCTGACTCAAGCTGGATAATTCATTCGTTCTCTTTCTGACCCTGAATAGGAGCTGAACTACAATTTACATCTATAAACACACTAGGAACAACAGCCTTAATCAGCAAGGCAGCATCCATTCTTCCTGTTGTAGCTGCTGTTTTGAATGATAAGAGGAAAGCTGATGTACTAGGACTTCATAGGCAGGGAATCCTTACTTCCTCCTGGGGGCTGGGGGAAGCAAGCTTCCCTCTACCCCCACCCACCCCTGCCCTGGCTAGGAAGCACAGGTTGCCTCCAACTCTTCCATGGTTGAAGCAGCAGGACTCACAAACGGAGACTGGCCAACAGTGCGCACGGCTGACTGTGTAGTGCTTGCCCTCAGTGCAAAGCTGCAGAAACAGCTAACTAAAGGAGCAGTGCGCTCTGACTTACAAGAACGTGGAGACTCATTCATTCTTAGAAAGTTCAAAGTTCAGCTGTCCATCACCAAACAAGTATTTTAAGGAAATCAGACTGAGAAGATGGAAATGTGAGGCAGATAAAACTGTCAAGATCACTGATCATCTCCCATAAGCAATCATCCAAACTTTACCTAGCTTGAGCTCCAGGACAGGCAAAAATCGCACCAGTAGTAACACCACAAAAGGTTCAAAAACCCACTTGCAATCATGAAGCTCAGTGTCATTCTCCCCCCAACCCCATTAACCTGAAACTAACCATTTTATCCCATCACAAATATAATATGTTTAAATAACAAATATGTATCTAAATTAGAATTCCAGTGACTTTTTTTTTTTTTAACTTAAAAATCACATGGTGCTTTTTTGTACCCATTATAAGGGAAACATTTTTCAGTCTCTGCAGGAAGATGATAATACTATTTTTAATTATATAGGACATTTTTAGAAAAACTCAGAATACTTTTGAAATAGTAAAGTCTCTGCTATCCCTGGGAGGTAGGTGAATATTGTTATACCCACTTTTGCAATGGGTAACCTGAGGCACGAAGGTCACACAATACCCCCCTAAACACAGTAAGTCCGAGTGACACGAGTCCACGCTCACTAGCAGGGGTCTTTGCTGTCTCCTTCTGGGCCACCCGTCTCCTCTAATCAAAACCTGACTTAAAAGGGGGCAATTCGCAGATGTATTTGCACTGGGTCTTTGAGGACTGGTTCAACTTAGTCCCCATTAACAAGAAACAGGTAAAGCATAGATGCTGAAAACTACGAGAAATCTAAGTAACCAGAAATCGGATTAAGCCGGTGTAAAATTATCTAGCAAATAAAAACAAAAGTGAAGGTCTCTTGAGAATGCTATAGGTGATGTGTTTTCTCATCATCTGAATTTTTTTCTAAGTTTATCAGCCTTTTAACAGATGCACAGCTATGAATTCTTCAAAATGCATTTCCCAGGAGGAAATACGATGCATCTTTAATGCTGACGAAGGTGCTAACTTCCTTCACAAATTATTCAGACATGACCCCGTGGTCCTTACTCTCGCCCATCACAGTGTGCCTTACCAACGTGACCCACAGAAGACCCTTGCTAGTCCACTGCTTTCTCCCATGTTACTTAGGCAAAGTTTGAAGGGACAAAGCAGTGGGTTCCATCCAGGAAGAGTCAATGAGTCTGCTAAATTTATTTTACGTCTAATAACTGACTTGTGATATATATTTTTGTTAACTTGCACAAACAGATATTGAAATGAAGATAGTATCATGTAAAAAGGCAATGTCCCAATTGCCCATTTCAAGCAACTAAAAGCAATGGAACAGACAAGGCAGAAGTTTTGCAAACATTATTGAAAGGGGAGTCTTCAGAAAGGATGCAATGGTACAGCAGCTACTAGTTTTATATATATATATATACGTATTATATATATGTTTGTGTGTGCGTATAAATACATACATATATATACGCACACACAAACATATATACATATGTATCTTACACATATATCCGTACACATATACAGAAAAGGAAGAGTATTACAGCATGACATGATGTTGGCAAGTCTGAGGTTCTTCCTCCTGAATCCCCGACTTATCAGCCTGTACTTTAGGATATCTGAGAACAATTTCAAAAGAGAGGGGAAAAAAGAAAAAAAAAGAAAAAAAAGGCACTTAACAAAGACAAAGGCCTGAACTGAGCATGTTTTAGGAGTAGCACTAGCATTTTACCAGAGCTAAGAAGTGATTTACAAAGAGTTACACTTTTCCCCTTAAAGTTTTATAAAATAAAACTGCATAACATGTTCTTGTAATCAGTCTTTTATCTACTACTGTTATTTTTCTTCTGCTTCATTATTATAAAGACAAAAGCCCCTCCCCAAAGCACAAAACAAAACGAAAAAACCAACCACACTCGCATAACAGAAAATAAAAGTGCCCCTTCTGAGAACCTAAGGTCAGCAGAAATTACAGTGCTGAAGCACAGGGGAAGTTCTCAAGTTTGGCCTGATTACAGACTTTTCTCATTCTTCTATTTCCAACTTAAAAAACACAAATGAACCAACAAAATAATCAAATGTGAAACCTACATGATAAAAATACAGGGACCAGTGTGCTTTTATGATACACTCCTAAAATAAAGCATCCTAATTCTATACATGGGTCAAATTATAGGATAAAACCCCCTAGAAATAAAGAACTGTCAATTAGACTGAAGTCAACCAATACAGGCAAAGTTCATTACACAAACGTAGCAGCAAATATGACAGACAACTGGAGCCCTAAGAGATGATCCCAAGGGGTACAGAGTTCTCATAATCAATGGCAGTTTGAATAACAGGAGAATTTTTATTTCATAAAATGTCTTGAACCAAGTAGAGGGGGAAAGGGGTGTGGCAGAGGGCAACCAGAGGAGAAAGACTGGAAGTGCCTGCCCTTCCCAACCCTGGGTAGTAAACAATTCAGATCTGCTTTGGAAAAAAAACAGCCTGGGTTAAAATCACTTCCAGCAAGTTTTTTCCACCAGGTGTCAAACCCACAGCATTCAAACACATGCCCAGTTCTTCCCCTTTACCTTGGTGATACAATAAACCCAACTCAGCTTTTATGATGTAAAAAATGTAATGGGGCTAACAACATCCATCCAAGGGGTGGTGGGCATGAGAGAACACACTAACACAATCCTCTCATGTCCTCAAAACGAGATCAGGACTTTGTCCCTTGGGATTAACCTCACTTCTTTTCTCGAAACCTTTTTCTTCAGGCCGCTTAAAAATCATGATTTTTTTTTTTTTTAAACCCTCTGATCTCAGAAGCATACGAGAAAGCATTATCATAGACTTATAATGGAAATTATTGCTTGCATTTACTTTGGAGGCTCTGAATGAGCTTGACACTTTGCTCCCAAACAGTCTCCATCTGAGGCCCAGCACTGTCTCGGAAGACAGCTCCGCTGCCCATTATTGCTTGTGAATACTGAGGATTAACTTGTATGTACAGTAACAGCTTATATCATCAGTGAAGGCAATTTAAAACACAAGATAGTGTTGAAAACAAACAGCTCAGTCTTCCTGAATCAAGAATCCCACAAACGGGACGTAATTAAGTGTGCTGATTATTTTTGCATTGGGGTGTTGCTAACGCTCTCTGGAAACATGTCACTCTACAGCCTTTCAGACTACTCACCACCTTAAAAAATAACATGATTCGATTTCAAGTGCAAAAATACAGTATGAGTCGCAAGTCTCTGTGCTAAAAATAACCAATTTACACGTTGGTTTTTAGTACGAAAAACTGTGAATACAGGTGGCCATGAAGCACGGACGCCATTTTCAATGTTATGGTCTACACGCAGGAACTCTGATCACACTTTATCCACGCATGATATACAAGTTGTCTGACCCATCTGTACACCAAGAGGGGGACTGGACTGAGAGGAAGGAGGTGGGGTCAGTGCAAACGTGGTGGGCGAGGGGGCCTGGCAGCTGCTCTTCAGGCATCGAGACTGAAGAGAAAAAAAATAGAAGCCCCCCGTACGGACTTCTTAAGAGCCGAGGGCCTTCAGACATCTGACTAGTTTGTATACAATGATGCTGGGGGAAGAGTTCATGATGTTTTTTCTAATGACAACAAAGAAAGGAGTCAGCAGGGATCTTCATAAGGCATGATTCAGAACTGATGGGTTAAGAAATTAACATTATTTCTTGATTTAAACCTATGATGAATTTATATATACCTCTGTGTGTGTGCATCTATATTTCCATGTATACAGGCGCACACACACTATGTATACGTGTGTACATGCACAATGGTCAGCAGGAAGACAGATCAATATGCACTCTGAAAAGATCTGATTTCTCTCCTGGTATGAGAAGTAAAACAAAGACTATCTTTCCAAGGAAAAGCTCCTATCACTTACCCAGATACTAGCAAAGACATTTTTTCTCAAATTAGAGAATAGTAAGAGGTCCACCACACTGGAACAAACCAAGAACTGGTAAACGGCCCCAATGAAAAACCAGCCAAACCTTAATCAAACATACCCAATGCAAGTCAGATCTTTCTGCAAGACACCACGGTCCTCCCAAAGTGCCCACTGAGGTGGACATGACATTCTTGTTTGTTTCACTGGTAAACTAAACTCTTAGAAGCCAAGAAATTGTATCAATGATTCCTTTGAAACAATCTTTTCCCCTTATTGTAACAAGTTCTTGGAACTAAAGTTTTCATTATTTCTTAACTAGTTACTATGAAGCCAGCCAATGTGACTTTGAAGCCGAAGTAGAGGCATAGAGATCTGAACAGATCTGCGGAAATTTATTCACAGTCCTATAGATCATTTGGGGCTTTTGTTTATCAGAGGAGAAAAGTATTAAATAAATAATACTTTCATTTAAATAAACTTAATGGTATAGGGTGATGTGTAATGAAGACATATGAGCGAAATCTTGCTACTACCAGCCTGATGCTGAATAGGTTTTGTAACTTTGTTTTTTTAGATTAGTCTGTTATTATCCATGGACCATGTAACGAGCTTAAACCACCCTTATGGGCACAGTCTGAAAACATTTAGAAGCCTAAATAGGAAAAAAAAAGCAGGAGAAAAAGGATGAGGTGAAAAAAATCAAATCAAATGCATCCAAACAGATACATTTCTCCCTTAACGTCCTTTGTGGGCTATGCCGTTTGCATAACGAAGGAGTCTTATCTGAGGTTTACTTTCACACCAACGTTAGTAAAGCTTTAAGATCCTAACTGCTCCAAATCAATTTTGCTACATTGGACATAGGGAGTACAAACGTGCTGTGAATGTTATAAAAAATAATCCCTTCACCCTAATGTAATTCTTTCTTTAAAATAGCATCTTCAAAATCCCAAATGGACGAATGCCATCCTGAATGACCACAGAGGCCTACGCAGTGTGCCAGCAGCTCAGACCCCCTGAAGAGCCGCCAGCTGAGAGAAAGAGAACAAGAAGCTGTGAACTGAGGGCAAGTGAGGGGCGCAGGGGCTCCCGACAGTTGGCGCTGGCCGGCCTGTGACGGCTCAGAGCACTGAAGCAGCAGCCTGAGAGCAAAGGAGCCCCACTTTGCAAGAGAAAAATGTGAACACAGTCCCATTTTAACATCAAGAGCGGCAATACTAACCGTCAATACCAGATGCACAAATCACCTGAAGAAAAGAGTTAAGTACCTGCTTCTGAACGGAAGATGTGACTGACCCTTTTACAAAAAGGGGACGTCTAGGTTTCGTCTGACTTTAGAAACCACGGTGACTCAGTAACATACATCACTGCGCTAACACAACTCTCCTCCGGCATCTCCCGCCCACTGCTCTGCGTGGGGAGCTGCCCTCTGGGAAGATTCCAGTTTGCTCAGGATTTCTGAGGACACGGCACATATTCAGCTACTGCTACATCAGATGTAGGGCCACTATTTTTTTTTGTGTGTGTGGCAAATATGCTGCGTAGTCTACTCCAACAGACATGATCATACTCCTGACTAACTGGCCTAATTCCAGGATACTGCCTTTTATTACACAATTATGCCGGCGAGCATCCAGATCCGACCCCTAAGATGGATGGTGTCCACCCCCGAATCCTCTCAACTTCCTCTTCCTCCCCCGGGAAAAATCAAATTTGTACTTCTGTGGGTTTGACAACTGAGTCTCTTTCAAGTCAGTTAATATGGTAACTCTGTCTTTCTTTAGAAGAGACCAAAGGTCACTAACTTTGCACGAAAGCATTGCTTCCTCCTGCACCTGGCTTTGATCAAGTAATTTTTTTTTCTTTCCTCCTCACCACAGTGCTTGGGACGAGAGAATGTAAACATCGACAGAAGCAGCAGCTGTGACCACACAAGTACTTTCCCTTCAGGTAGAGTCCACCAGCCAATCACACGCCTCCTCGCCTTTGCTCGCTGGGAAGTCACTGAGATTTCCGCGGCAGTTTACTGTCTCCTTTACTTTGGCCTCCATCTGAGAAAAAGAGATGTTGGATTGGTATGGGTTGGCATGTTATTAAAAAGTACGTAAGGAAAACAAAACAAAGCACAATTAACTTTTATGTGGATGACATGGCTAAAAAGTTCATTTTGAATATCCTACACACTGTAGCATTACAAAGGTTGATAAAACACAGAGGAGATAAAAACGCAACAAGAATCATCCTCGTCTCAGATGACTGAGGCTCAACTGGTTTCGGTGGTCTATAAAAACAATTTCAGCAAGTATTTATCATCTGCCCCACAGCCAACTGTGTCAAATGCTGTCAAGATTACAGAGGAACCAGAAGACATATTAATTGTCACCTTCAAGGGACCTACCACATCTTTTGATTTCTTTAGAAGACAGGGTGAACCTACATTTCTTGCAAGTGGAATTAAATTTCTTCCCGTGGTACTGGCGATCAATTCTCAGTTATTTACGTAAATGAAAGGGGCCACTGGCAGTGAAAACCCAGCTGAGTCCTTGTTTGGTCCTAAGCTGCTGTAACAGGAAAGTCGGCTACTGGGGACCATGGTTCTGTTTTGTACACGTGGTTGTCTGGCTGTTTGTGAGGAAGATGTTGATCCCTCCAGTTAAGTGCCACCTAAGTTGCCACAAAAACTGGGCAAGAGCGGAGCTCAATGAGATCAAGAGCCAACAGAATACACAGTCTCTCATAGGTCGCTGCCCCAAGAGCAAAGCCTCAAAGACAACCCCCAGGCCTGAGAGAAAAAGACAGGAGGAGGGAGCCTTTACTTTAAGGGAAGAGGCATGAATAGTAGAAGTGGAGAGGAACAAACTATCGCATTATAATAACAGGCTCTAAGGCTGGAAGAGACCGCAGAAGTCACATGGCCTGGTGTGTCCATGTAATACCTAAATCCCTCCAGCAAAACCTAAACACAACAGAACAACTGCCTCTGTCGAAGGAAAGATCCATCAGTGAGGCCAGATGATTATTTCAGAAGTTGTACATGAAGAATACTGTCAAAACTGCTTCGGTGAGCGTATCTGAGAGACTGGTTTTTCGGTTTATAGTGAGATATTATACACCTGTTTGTAGAAAGGCTTTGACCTGAGGTATAATTAAATTCATAAACTAGCAAGGTGTTTTTAAGTGGGGTTTTGCTCAAAGAAGCTACAATTAATTAACAAAATAAAATACTCATATTAGCTGGACTGTGAGATTCCTTAGACCAGGGTTGAGCAAACTACAGCCCAAAGGCCAAATCTGGACTGCCACCTGTTTTTGTAAACAAAGTTTTATTGGAACCCAGCCACACTCATTCGTTTACATATTGTCTGTGGGTGTTTTTGCAATAAAATGGCAGAGTTCAGATCATATGGCCTGCAAAGCCTAAAATATTTACTATTTGGCCCTTTACAGAAAAAGTTTGCTGACACCTGCTTCAGGCGATAAAGAAAATTCACATTACTGAGCTCTTACTATGTTATCAGGTACTATGCTGGAAGGTTTAAATCAGTTATTTTTATTAACTTCTCACAAGAAGCCTCTTAAAAACACCTTATTATCCCTGATTTATAAGCAAGAGATGTGATGGTCATAGTGGCAGTTCTGGAATCAAACCCAGGCCTGACCCCCAAGTCCAGTGACTCATGCTTTGAAATGTTTTTATAAAACAAAAATTTCAAACAGTCCCACTTCAATCACATGTCGACAGCCATACTTCCCTTCCCCTCTGTACAGTGGTGCTGCCGGACAGGGGGCCTTGTCTCAGCAGGGGTCACGTGGGTGCCCATCTGCCCAGGAGTGGACAGCTCTGGGCCAGACCCATGCCACGCAGTTGTCACGGCCAGCTTGGAACTGCTTTAGTCAAAGGCAAAGACCCTCCTAGTTTAATGAAGCCTGATCGACGAGTTCAGGGGCCTGAGGACCCTGACATCTGTGCCTACTTTGTCTCAGCAGTTGTGCACGACTGGGTTTTCTATCCATTCCTCAAGGAGTGAGTGTGGGGCAGCTCACCACTTAGGACTTCCAGGGGATTAATGCCAACCTGTGGCCTGGAGATGCCACACAGCTCGTTTCCACATTGTGGTCAACTGTAAACTGGTTCAAAGACCAGTGAGGCCCCAGTCAACTTCCTAGGTAGGGAGGACGGCTGAGCAGTCATCTCTGCTCAAAAGATCCTTAAAGCAGCCTTTGGAATAGTATCAACAGTCAACTGCTGGTGACAGCAAGAACCCAAACTTGGTGTTAAGTTAATATGGCCCAACCCATATCCCACGTCCTGCAGCCAAGGCTTCACACGCTGTGTCCACTAACTTCAGCTTCAAGAGTGACCTAGCTGGGCTGCAAGGACATGAAGGATACAGGCTGGGTCATAGCAACTTCATTACTACTCAGGGGCAGAAAGTTTAATGGTTAAGAATACAGGCCATGCATTTGAATCGCACATCAAACCCTTACTATGTGTTATCTTGAGCTCCCTGATTCGGCTTCCTGATCTGTAAAAAGGGGACAGTTTGTATACTTCACAGGCCCGCTGTGAAGATTAATGTAAGCAGTCACATGACCATCTTGCACTTAGTAAGCCTTCACTAAAGGTAAACTATTATAATTACTGCACATAGCCTTTGTAAAATGCTTTACAAATCCTGTTCTTGGTTCATCTAATGAACTGAACTCAGCAAGGCTCACTCTTCATATACACATAACAGAAGACCTTCTTTACTTATTCTCTCTCTTTTAAAAGGAGTTTGTTGCCAATGAGGATTCAGTCATATGAAAATTTGTTTTTCCCAACCTTTGTCATTCCATCCACATTTTTTCAACAAAGAAAAGCACGATCTCTATCTGTATGCTGAAATAAGGCACGAGGAGAGAAGAAATGGCAGCTGTCTTACCGTGAAATGTTTGCTGTAAGTGTACAGGCAGAGGGGAGTGGGAAAGTGGTGCTGCGTGCTGAGCTCCCGGCTGTAAACCCTTTAGTAAATCTAGAGGAAAAGAGACTTGTCAGTGACCTTTTCTAGACTTGAACTGGAGCCCTCTCAGATCAAGAACAAAAACAGTTTGATTCATCAAATGCACGCACAGCCTCTGACTTCAAGTAAATACATTTTTAAAGACTTACACATATAAATGTCTATGTGCATGCAAATAACCCAGCAAATCTGACTTCCTCTTATTATGAATTTCATTTAAGGTAGAAAATGTGGTATAGACGGTTCATAAAAAAATTGTAAAGAAAATCCCAGACCCCAGTAATCTGTCTTGCTATATACTGATGAAGCAAACTATATTTCTTAAAAAAAAAACACCTCTGTAATCTTCACTCACTCCAAGGTGACAACACTCAGTGGGTATAAAGCAGCGTGGTTTCCTGCTCTGTCCCACTAGACAGCCCCGTCAGCGCAAGAGCCCACTTACTCTGAGTTAGGCTGTGGTGGAAAGCGGCTGAGGTAGATCCCGAGGTGCTTGTCACTCCAGCTGTGTCCGTTCCAAAGCCAAGTAGCTCCAAGGGAAACTGGAAGGGCATGGTCACTGGAACAAGGCCACCCAGCATCCCAAAAGGAGTCACATTTTGATTTGTTACAGACAAAGGTGATGTCATGAGAGTCAGAGGTGAGGCATTAGCCAATAATGACGCTCCTGCTGTGGACTGCAGAAACCAGGGGTCAAAACGGAAAAGAAACAAAGGGCTTAACCTATACTAACTCCTTTACTCAGTGCCCTCAGGGACACAGGGCCGTGGCTTTATTTGTTCATGCTCCTGTGGTGGAGGGCAAAAAACCTGTTGCTGTGAGTCAATTCCAACTCAGAGTGACTCTACAGGGCAGAGCAGAACTGCTCCATAGGGTTTCCAAGACAGTAATCTTTATGGACGAAGACTGCCACATCTTCTTCCTGTGGAGCGGCTGGTGGGTTCAAACAGCCAATCTTTTGGTTAGCAGCTGAGCACGTAACCACAGTGCCACCAGCGCTCCTCGGATGGCAGAAACCAGGGGTCAAAATATAAAAGAAATAAAGTGCTTAACCTAAATGGACTTACTAACACCCTCATGGGTGCAAGACCGTCTTATATGCCCTAACAGAAACTCTGTGAGGAAAGAAATTAAGGCGGACAATATATTTCAAAGAGCTACCAATACTGGTTTTGAAAATCTGCAAATTATATTTGGAAATATTAGCATACTCAGCTCTTCATCACCACTTTAGATTTCTCAGCAGCTGTTTTAACGGTGCCCATATCAACAATGGATACGCTGGCAGCATACTGGTTAAGTGCTACGGCTCATAGCCAAAAGGTCGGCAGTTCGAATCCACCAGGCACTCCTTGGAAACTCTATGGGGCAGTTCTACTCTGTCTTATATAGGGTCACTATGAGTCGGAATCGACTCGACGGCAGTGGGTTTGGTTTTTGGTTTGCTATATTAACGCTGGCTCTCTTAACGCACTCATTCCTAACTTGAGATTTCCACTTCTCCACTTGTGATCCTAGCCCACAGACCCAAACCACCAGTAATTAATTCCACACAATTTCAACTCTGCCTTTGAAAATGCTCAGTTGTTTTACTGTTTATCTGACAGTCTTTCCTGGCACAATCCCTGAAGCTGCTGCCGTTGCAGACTGACATTCTCTCGCAGTCTGGGCTCTGTCCTTTACTCTCATCACATGACCTTGAAGAGACGAGCCTATCCCACCGAGGACGTTCTTCCACATCATCAGCCTTACCTGTTCCCGCACTTCCCCTATGCCGTGAATCCCACCTGTGCAGAACTTGCTTGAACAATTTCTACTATTGTACCATCACTTCCACATCTCCTCTGCCTTCCCCTATCTCTTCTCTCCTTTTGCAACCATGTCACTATTCCCCAGCTTTCCCCCAAGCCCCAGCAACAATCTTACTTATTTGCATTCAATCTTACTTATTTGCATTCAATCTTACTTATTTGCATTCCTTTTATTATCAACCTTACTGAATGAGGCCTCCCTTCACACACTACCTAGTCATTCCTTAGCTTCTGAAAGCTGGCTGCCATTTCCCCTACTTTCCTGAAATTAGGCTCCCTGAGGTAAGTTAGACAATGTTTTGATACTTTCTCCACCAAGGTTCTGAGGCCATGATTACAAAAACAAACACTCAAATCAGACATATACCAACAGTGATAAGCTTTCATTGAGAAATTCCTTAAGTATACGCCATTAAGCTACTTTAAGTCTTTGATCAACTTTGTACACAGGAGTTAATCATTTTTTCCCATTTTGACTTTGTTTTTATCTATGTGCATTTATCAACGAAAACGATACAATTAATTTTTCTCTATATCAGGTATTACCTATTGTAGTCTCTGCCACTGTGAGTTTTCTTTTGTTGTCTTATTTTACCAACTCCAAATTCCCCTGGTAAAAAATTTACAGTTCTAGATTTGGTCAGGAAAATTGAATTCTTTGATTTTTTTAAGGCAATAATCATATATGTTAGCTATCGTCTGTTTTATTTTGTGTATTGATTATTTCTACCAGTAAACATTATTAATTAATAAAGCACCAATTGTTTCATTTGTTTCTTAACATTCAAGAAAAATGTAGGCAACTTCCTCATAGGTATATACCACATTATATACGTTTATACACTTCCTGGTCCATGCCACTGCTGGACAGAAAATGAAGACCATCCTCAAGAAGCCTTCTAACCTGGTTCTTTCAATACCTCTCTAATCTCTCCTCTTCCTTATCACCTTCATTTGTTCTCTCTCAAATTTACATCCACAGTTCTAACCACTCATCTCAATTCCAGTCCTGCGTTTCTAAGAGTTAAGTGAATAACTCCAACTGGGCTCTAACACCCACCAATCTGGCATGTCCACACTGAACTCAGAGTCTTCCTCAGTCAGCTTCCCACCTCATGTGTTAACTGCCATCATCACTAAACTCATTCTTTACAGGCCCGCGGACTTGACGCCTCAGTCTTTAGGCAGCATAAACTGGAAGACATGATAAGCACATCGTCAACAAAGCCGTTCTTTCTTCTCTCCCTACCACAAGTTCCTCCAACACCAACAACAAATCTCCGTCACTTGATGCTCATGACGGACTACTGTTATTGCCAGTCTTTCCCTCTATTATGCCAACCACGATAAACAAGATTGGCACATTTAAGAGAGACTATATTAGTTAGAAATGATGTCTTGAAGCAACCTGGATAGAAATGATCCTCCATCAACTTAAAAATCAACAAGAGTCATTTCTTCTTTTAATCATGCTTCCCCTGTAGTCTTAGAGAGGACAATGCGGAGTCTCTGAGGCTGTGTGCCCCAAGTGCAATCCCCTAGCGAGGACCGTGAAATCCTGCTAATAAGGAGAACTCTTCTTAAACTTTTCTTGAGGGGCTAATGGAAACATTAAAATAGATGGGAAGCAAAAATTAGGGCAACTTCCTAAATTAACAACTATGAGCAATAAAAAGAGATACCATGACATAACTAACATTTTATACTTTCAACGAACTTTCCCAATCATTTTTATTTGTTCTTAAAACTAAATTGAAACATTAGCTAATCTAAATGTTACATGGCCATTTGTAAGTTTTTCTAACCTAGAAGATGGTGACCTTTCAGAAGTGGGTGTCCCACTGATACCCTTTGGGAGCATACAGAAGTTGTCAACATGAAGTAGGTGCATACTTCAGGATAAGGCCCCACAATCAAAATGCTTTCCATGACCTCTATATTCCATCCCCAGGGGAAAACGCAAAGAAAACCTTCCCTTCCTGTGGTGGGCATTACATCTTTTTTTTTTTTTTTTAAAAAAAAACCACACATTCTTGTTTGGTGTACCTCAATCCCCCATTCTCCACAGCACCCAGAGTCATCTAAATCAGACCACACTGCCCCTCTGTTTAATATCCTTCAATGACTTCCCACTGCACACAGAACAAAACCCAAAGTCCTGGTCTCGGCCCACAGATCCCCATGCTGTGGCTCTGGTCTACTCTGCTGTCAACACCTACCAAGCCTCCCTACAGTCAGTCCTGCCAGCCTTCACTTCACGCTCTTTCCCATCTCGGTGGCTTCACCCCTACTGTCCTCCCTGCCTGCATGGTTTCTCCCTCCTGTTATCACATGGCTCATTCAGTTCTCTGCTCCAACATTTCCTCCTCCAAGGGGCCTTCCCTGACTCCTCTATCCATGCTGGCAGCAATCACTCTCAGTCATCTTGCCCTGGTTTAGTTCTTCACAGCACTTATCAGATTTCTTAGAGCTTGTTTTTTTGTTTCTCCTACCTAGAATGTATCCTCCACGAGAGCAGGGATCCTGAGTAGGTTGTTTAGCCTATAACCCCAGCACCTAGAAGAGTGCCTGGCACATATTAAACAGTCAACATTTGCTTAGTGAATGATGATTTCTGGAATTCTAAAGTGGCAAAGACAGGATTCACAGAAAAATTAATCTGAAGGGCAAGAAAGAAGTCTCTAAGTGGGAAGTTATCAACCAGAAAGCAGACAGAGCTAACAACCTGAACCCGGAGGATTTTAACTTCCATCAGACCTGGGACCTGCCATTCCCACCCTGTAGGCGAGCAGACAGCTGGAGGTGCCGCTCAATCAGGTGCTAACGTTCTGCAGCTCAGGTAGGAAATCTGGTTTGAGGGTTGGTGTGACAGAGACAGGACCTAGAGGCTATAAGCAGCTGAGAGACATCAGTGAGGTGCTGCATTAAAACCAAAAGCATCCTGGGCACACCAAAAGGTGGAGACCACCTTATCCACTACGGACCATTCTTCAGTCAAGCCAACAAGAAAGGAAAAAGAGCTCAGACATGGAGGCAGGACACCAGGGTCCCAGGTTATAGAGTCATTCAGAAGAGGAAGGAAACCAGGAGAGAATGGTTACGTTTCAAAACTGCAAACTTCGCCATGTAGCTTCCTTGAGGGCAAACCAATTATTTATTAGACGGTATCCAGGTTCTTCTGGGAAAAGAGAAATGATCAAATATAGGAAGGTCTCTAGGAAAAAACGGAACCAATAGATTCTATAGTTGACAAAGGATGGAGAAAGACTTGAGTTCAAAGAAAACTACGTAAGTGGAAAAAAAATAAAGCAATTTTTAACTCCAGGGAAAAAATGAAAATCTCTAATAAGAAAGCAAATGAAACCAGAGTGCACTATACTTAGCTCAACAGAGACAATATTTATGTGGTTATGGATTTAACCAAAAATTGTGACATTACTCTTTCAGGAGAGTGGGGAAGGCGTAAGAGAGCTAAAAGCCTTATTCATCATAAAGAGAAGTCAAAAGATAATACTAAAACGGATGAATTAAAAGTTCTCTATTCATGCTTTTTATCTGAAAAGACACAGATGGAAAAAGCTAAGAGCTGAAAATGGATGACACCAGGGAGGAAAACATGGGGCAAGGACCTGCTATTTCTGTTATAATCCTTTCACACATTCCTTTGATCAAAATATTCACTTAAGAAAGTCAACTTCTTAATAAAGAGAATACAACCTGGAATGTGGACTAACTCCCACACCTTACCTATAACTTAATTTTCAACATATAATCCCTAATACCAGTTAGTTTGTTTTTGTTATTTTAATTCTGACGAAAGTAAAATGATATAGATAAAACATTCGTTAATCCTGGATTTCACTTGCTGCAGTACCAGTTGACTGAATTTTGTTCCACATTAGCATGCCTTCAGTGATGGCACAAGAAGGATCTGGGTTGCAGGTGTGCACTGAATGCCAACCCTGAGCCTGTGTTTATCAGCACAGAACCTGTAGAACCAGCAAGGTCAAAAGTCTCTCATTGGATATTCTGATTCCATTTATGCAGGAGGCAGTACAAAGTGAAAGCACTTCCTTAGACAACAGAATTAAATAAATATGCCAACAAAAACCAGGTTTTCAAAGAATATTTAAGAACATAAGAACCTGTACATCATAAAATGTTTATTAAAAAAAGCTGATTATGAAACAGAATAGTGTGTAAAACATACTTGAAAAGAGTCTAAGAAAGTTCCAACAAAATATGAGCAGTGTTGAGATGACAGATGACTTTTTTTTTCAATTTGCCTACAGTGAACACGTACCGTATTTTAACACAAATAACGTGGGTCTTCTGTTATTTGCCAACCGAGCTCTCCTTCTCAAGGTATTTTCTTAAGCAGGTTATGCTAATTATTTTTTTTACAGCTACGTGTAAAAAAATACTTGGCTTAGCAGCACTTATGAAAATACCTCACGGGGGAGGGTGTGGTTGGCAAACAAACATAGAAGGTACATGTTATTTTCATAAAAATACAGTATTACTTTTCAGGAAAAAAAATTAAAGAGATCAAGTCAGTAATGTGAAGGACAAATTTGAGAAAAACTCTGAATACAAAGGGGCAGAGAGAGGAAAACAATGAAAGAGAAGATGATATGGCTGACAAAAAGATGAAATACATGAATAATGAGTTTTCCAAAAAAAAAAAAAACAACAAAACCTAAGACAAAGGTTTCAGAAACAATAATCACAGTCATAATAGGACAGAATTTTCTTGAACTAAAAAAATAGTCAGGTCTGAGATGGAAAGGTGTTACTATGTTCTGGGCACAAAATTAATAAAAACCAGATGAGCCCAGCTATGGTCTGGGGATGCTTGACTTTCAAGAAAAAGGAGAAAAGCTCATTAGCATGTGGGCAGAGAAAACACATTCCTTTTAACACCAAACCCACTTAACATCGAGCTGACTTCAACTCATAGTAACCCTACAGGACAGAGCAGAACTGCCCCATAGGGTTTCCAAGGCTATAGATCTTTAGAGAAGCAGACTGCCACATCTTTCTCCCATGGAGTGGCTTGTGGGTTCAAACTGCTGATTTTTTGGTTAGCAGCCAAGCACTTTAACTGCTGCGCCTCCAGGGCTGCTTATTCTCTATAAGGGAACAAAAAAAAAAATCAGAGTGGCCTCAGACTTCTCAATCCTAAATACTGAGCAAGGATCAGGGCAGCAGCATTTACAAAGTCTGGTGTGGAACAATGAGTGAGCCGGAAGTCTATACCTACCCCTGTGGGACAGCACAGGAAGAAACGGTGAGGTGGGCAAGAGCTCAGGTGAACCAGCAGTCATGTTCCCCTTCTTGAGGGGATTCTGTGAGTGAAGTACTCCGGCCGAGAGGGAGATTTAAATGAGAAACTCAGGACTGGGGAGACTGTGGCCTATAAGGACTACTGACACTAATATGACATAGAAAATTACATGCACAAATAGCTGTTTAACATTAATGCAAAATAAAAACATTTATTTGAAAAGATAAATGGTTAAAAAAATAAAATGAATGTATAAATCGGATTAAATAAAAAATGAAACTGGCAGGAGAAAGGGGACTGGGGTGAGGAAGACAGGAGATGAGTGAATATACGTTTAACTCCTCAGTTACTACTTTGTTCAGTACTTTGATAAGCAACATAGTTGTAAATATGCATTTTAGCTGTGCTTTTCAAAAATGTTTAAAGTGAGCACGTGATATTTTACTAGGGAAAAACAAACCAGTAACAAAACACATCCCAACAAAAACTTCATCCAAAACCACCTCCGTCATGTGAGTAACAGGAAAATTCCATGGTCTTAAGATATAATCACCCTACTACAGGTAACCTATATTCTAATCAGCCTATGGTTAAATGGGCTCACATGAAGGATGGCGCCATCTTACGTTTTATCACACGGACGTGTAAAGCATACATACCTGCACACTGGCTGTTACCACTGAAGACCCTGAGGCAGAGGATGGTCTATGTGGAGTAGACAACGGTTTAGTAGCACCCTGTGTTCCACTTCCTGTTCCCCCAGACAGACTAGTCCTATTAGCTCTGCTTGAGTTAAGGTTGCCACCTCTGCTGGCAGGTACATTCACTGCAATTCCACTCAAGCTATTCTTCCCAACAGTTCCAGTGGATGATGAGTTTGTTAGCTTTGAAGAGGCCTGAAGATTTTTTGTAGACGGAAGGCCTGAAGTGCGATTAGCGGGTAGTAAGCTCAAGGTGGGAGACTGTCTACTGACGCTCATTCCACTGGGCTGTTTATGGACTCTGTTGTTACTGCTGGAGTGACTACTCTGGGCTACTAGTGCATTTGGACTGGAAGAACTTGGGGATACAGTGGGCTTGGGAGTTGGGCTGGATTTAGACATAAGCTTAGTTGATACTGAAGGTTTAGATGACAGAGAGGGCTTGGGTGAGGGAGAAGGCTTAGGTGAGGGCAGGGGTTTCGGAGATGTGGCAGGTTTCGGAGAGGCAGCGAGTTTGGGGGATGCAGCCATTGAGAAGGGAGATTTGAAACCCTGCGTGGAGATCTGCGACACCATAGCCTTGGCTAAATAGTTACTGGAGGTAGTGGTGCTAGGTGCTGTCCTAGAGACCAGGGGGTGAGACCCTGGAGAACCATTTCCAGATGAGGGAGTGGACAAGGGGAGGCGGTACATAAGTGGCTTATCTGAAGTCTTCATAAGTGGGGATGAGCAGGACAGGTGGGGGGTATTACTTAATTTCACCACTGGGTTGGTCTGTGATTTACTAATGGTTGCTTGCAATGGAGACACGTAGTTCTGCTGGACAGCTGAATGCTGGTGCACCTTTGTGACCTGTGTTAACGAAGACACATCCTGGGCCTCTGACGTTCCCAGAGCATGAGAGGAGGCAGCGACTTGGGCTTGGGATGAGGAGACGTGGGTCTGTGAGGAGGAAGAAGCAGGGATCTGGCCTGACCTCTGTAGCCCTTGCTGAAGTAGCCTGGCTGGCAAAGGTTCCAGGGAAACTTTAGGGTTCTGAATCGAAGACCCAGCAATAAGGCCTGAAGAGATGCCGGTCTGAGCTAAATCCTGGGGTTTCTTTGGCACTGGTCCGGTGTGGCCAGCAATAAGACTCGACGAATGTGCAGTCGGAGTAGAATCAAGCTTTTTGGGAGCAGCCAGTGGCAGCTTACTCATGATGCTTGCTAATTTTTCTTCTCTCAGTCCTGGACGAGGTTTTGTTGTTGGCATGTTTATCCTGGAGCCAACTAGGGGACCCTTGTTCCCACTGTTGATAACAGCTAGAGCTTCAGAAACCAACTCCAGTGAGGGTGAAGGGAAGGAAAAGTCTCCATCCAGGGAGTCGTCAAGGCAGATGGTTTCCTGGGCTGCTACCGAGCCAGAGCTGGTGGAGGCCACGGCCGAGGAGCCGGAGCTCGCCGGGGGGCCGCCAGTGGGAGCTGCCACGGAGGCAGGGGTCTTCTGGTCCTTTTTTGGACTGCAGTCCTAGCAAAAACAGCATCGTTTGGGAAAAATAAAAATAATTAATAAAAAATTATAAAATATCAATTTTTAAACAACTAAAAGTCTCATGATGATAAAAATTATTTTTCTATTGGAAATCTTCTTTAGAGACTGTCAAAAATCAAAATAATTTTTGAGAGGATGGCACTCTTGACTGAGCTGTCCTCCCGAGCCAAAGGTATCTGGTATACCTGCCCTAGCAAAGCAAGCCAGCTAAGAAGAGGGCTGGGAACCAAGCTGAGGGAACAGTCATACGCTGGTTGCATTACAGATGAAGCCCCTGCCAACCTATATCAGATCTTCAGGCATTATTCCATACCCATCTGATCAGAGACTCTCCTCTTCTTCTTCTCCCTGACCCAGGAGAACTCTCACCTTTATATTAAGTCTCTACCCCGACTGCCTAGTATGATCTGCTAAGATGTTGGCCTAATGGTATGTATGCCTCCCTGCATCTCTGCCTCTTCCTATGCTTTGGCCTGCAGCGACCCCAGCCAGCACAGAGAGAAACCGGAACACCAATTAACATCTAAATGATAGATGATTCAATCCTAAAGAAACAAAAATACAAACCCACACTGCTGAGTTGATTTTAACTCACAGCAACCCTACAGAACAGAGTAGAACTGCCCCACAGGGTTTCCAAGGCTATAAATCTTTATGGAAACAGACTGCCACATCTTTCTCCCGTGGAGTAGCTGATAGGTTTGAATCACCGACCTTCTGGTTGGCAGCTGAGCACTTTAACCACTGCACCACTAGGGCTCCTGATTCAATCTTAGTGTACTTAAATTGTTTTCTAGTCATTACATTGAAAGTCGTCTGTAACTCATTCAACAAATATTTACTAAGTGTCAACTATAAGAAAAGCACAAAGCTAAGAATACAAAGGTATTGGGAATTAAAACTCTGAATACTTAAGAGAATATTGCCTGTTTTGACAAAAAATTAACTTTCTTAAAATTCAAGGAAGAGATAATAGAATTAGAGCACAATTTATTCAAAGGGCAAAAGAATTAAAAAGCAACTGTTTCCTTTTGAAGAGAAATAAAACGTATTTGATTCATTTCCTTTGTAAGATTAAGAAATAAAACCATTAGCTAAAAATCATTTCAGCTTCTTCAACTAGTTTCTTAGAAATAAACAAACAAAACCCCTAAGTAAGCCCAAACCCAGGAGTCTTCTCTTCTGCACTGATTTATACAGACCCCACACTTACGGTAAGTGGGGACACACTGGGGAAGAGTGGGCTTTACCACCCGCTTCTAAGGTATTACAGAAGTCAGCTGTCAGGAATGCTCTGCGCTCTAACTTCCCTCAGGGCGTCTCTGAGCTTCTCTTCTAAAGCCCTGACTGAAGACCTCACTGCCTATCAGAAGTACCTGGTGTAACTGCAGAAGGCCACACTCGTCTGTTAAGATGAATGGGGATGCAGACGAGGCAGGTTTACCATGACATGCCATCCCATTACAAGACCAGCGAAGATCCCATCCTTAGAAACAGCATGGAAACTGAGGTGGAGAGTGTATCGGGATAACACCAGCAGTGCTACCAGTGTAAGATCAGTGTTTCAAGTAACATTTTATTAATAATTCTTTTATTTATAAAAATAACATTCAAGCCAACCAATGGAATGCTGTGTAGCTATTAACGGGAATGAAGTAGCTTTATACTAAATGACAGAGAAAACTGTTCAGGACATATAATTGAGTCAGAAAAGCAGGTTATCCCATTTATATAAAACCTTAATTCAATCTTGAGAAACGCACGACTGAATGGATGGATGGAAGGAATGGAAGGATGGACAGAGACCCAGAAGAAAGGGTAAATGTGTAACAGAAAGAGCTTTTTTCTTTGAGGAGAAATTTCTAGATGTTTTTACTTTTCTCTTTCTCACGTTTCTGCACTGTTTGCATCTTCTACTCTAAGCATTTCCTTATATTACCTTCAGAACTAGAAAAAGTATTTGGGGGATGGGTGGAGAGTAGGAAAAAACAAGCCAGCAGTACAGCTTTTCCATTTTGTGAAAAGATAATTTAATCACAGAAAAACAAACAAAATTCCCTCATACTATCCTAACACATCCATTATTAACATTCTAATAAACTTCCTATCTAATTA
The DNA here is from genome assembly GCF_000243295.1 of Trichechus manatus latirostris. Taxonomy (NCBI): domain Eukaryota; kingdom Metazoa; phylum Chordata; class Mammalia; order Sirenia; family Trichechidae; genus Trichechus; species Trichechus manatus. Next base: position 8,821,846 of record NW_004444029.1, read on the forward strand.
TTTTATTAATCATATGTTTGAGTAGATGTATCAAAATTGAAACAATCTTTATGGACGGTATTAAGCATTTAATGCTCTAATAAAGTGTCAAAACAAAGCCTGAACTCAACAGAATTTAATGAAAGATTGGCTCAATATTATCTAGATTAGAAGACAAAGTAGGTTACTAAGAAAAAGATGACTATTTACTCTGTACAGGCAGAACTTGACAGATGACGTACTTGAGTTACGATGGAACCGTTGGTTTTTTTGGTACGTCTTATTGTTAGTAACGTGTACTACATACAATGTTGCAGCTCGCAATCTGCGATGTTATCATTCTCAGATGCTCACTCACAGAGGTTCAAAGACTGGATTTATAAAGATGCTGATAATAAAAGGCAATAACAGTGAAAACTAAAAAAAAAGTATTCAACTCAGGTCGGAACCCACTTACTACGGTAGGAGTCTGAACGGAACATGGTCGTTAAGTCAGGGACTACCTGTATTCAAAGGGGCTCTGACACCAAAACTTAAGATGGTCACAGAGAAACAAATATTGACCTTCTGGCCATAACCTCACAAGCAAAGAAGGGCATCTATTCAAGGAGAATACGGAAAATATGGGCAAAAGTCCAAAACCTAAGGGTATGAGCTTTCACTAAAACTTTAATTTCAAATGACTGTATGTTTCATTTCTAGAGGTCATACTTGGTTTTCTTTCAAATGTGCTTTATCTATTTTGATAGAATGTTTTCAATCCCCTTTTACTTTTTTAAATATTTTAATTTTTTGATATAATTATTTTGCTTCACATCCAATAAATCCACCACTTCACCTTCTTAGGGATCTAATTCTGTTGTATGTGGTTTCTGCTGACTGTTACTCACAGTGATTTATTTCTTGTGTGTTCTATAGTTTCAGACTGCAAGCTCATGTCTGACATGGTGTCCATCTGTGGTAAGCCTTGAAAGCCTACGATGAGGACGCATCATACCAGAGAACCTGCTTTTGCTAGTTACCCTGGGGTATTACTAACTTAATATTTTTAAGTTACTTTCTTAGCTTGAGGTTTTCCCAGATGGTGCAGAAGTGTAAATCAAACTCCTAAACCGGGAAAATTCTCAGATTCTCAGGGAGGACTTTATTCCCCAAATCCAGAGCCCAGGCCAAGACAATTTTCTTAATCTCTTTGCCAGTAAGTGAATTTTCTTCTAGTCCTTTCTTTTATTAAAGATGTTAACCTTTGAGGGTCCCAGTGTTATGCAGGGTCTCAATCCAAACCCCAACCTAGTACAAACCCACAAAGGCCTGGCTTACTGTGCCTTGAGAAGAAATTAAAAGATAAACCATGGGATGATGGAAATCAGCAGGCCCCCAAGGGCCACCACAGGATCAGCGACAGAGTAACATTCCAGCAGCTCTTCATTTTTGACCCTTAGATTCTTATATTCTTGCAATCTCAGCTGTTCTTGTAAAGGATATTTGCTGTATTTTATCCAGCATTTCTAAGTAGTATTAAGCTTTATAATTTAGTTATTTTATAAAATCTCCCCCTGTACACAGTCATCTAGTCTCCCAAATACAAAGTTCTAGGATTTTTACAAAGTTTGAAAACACCCATCTTAGAGTCCGGTACCTACTGATCTATTCTAAATATAAGTTATCTTCTTACTCTTAAGGGTGTATTTCAACATGCCTCAACTATGATAATGAGAGATCTGGTTAAGGACTTACCTTCACTTTGGGTTTAGGTGCAGGGATCACCTTTTTCTTTGCCCTAAGAGAAAAGATTAAAGATGAGGCCCCCTCAGCAGTGTTTAGATCATTCGATAAGTAGCTGTAACATATAATTCTGTATTTACGTGGGTGATACTTTCTTCTACTATTGGGAAGGCTCTTGCTGGGAAAAAGTTATATATAGGAGCTCAATTTATATGTGAATATTAGCAAAATTTTTCCTAGTTTGGATTAACTGGAAAAAAGGCCAAATAATTAGTAAAATATAAAAGAGCTTCAGGCTCAAAATTAAATCTTGCAATAAGTTCTGCATAAGGTTTTACTTAACACACACACACACACACACACACACAAATTCTCAAGTTAAAAACTTTAAATGAAAAAATTGAAATAAAAAAATGTCAAAATGACAAAAAAAGGGGTGTGGAGGTGAGGGGGAGAAAAAATACTGTGGAACCTTGGAATCTCTGGAAACCAGTGTGAAAAAGTTTGAAGATTTAAAAAATCATACAGGTTCCATAGTCCGAAGTGCTCAATAAATGTCTGTTAAATAAAACTGAAGGGTTGACGGGCTAAGATATTGCACATTATCTGAATATTTCTACTTTACTAGATCAACACTGCCAATCTACAACTTAATTAAGGTAGTAATTTTCAAAGTGGAATACATGGGCAAAAAACCTCCAGGTCCCTTTATTCCACAGATTCCATTTTGGGGAACAAAACAAACAAAGTTAATAGTAATAGTGAAGTTATTTTTTAAAACTTCAGGGTAGAGGACCTATGTAAACACCTACTTTAGAATTAAAGGCACGAGTTATATACTTGAACCGTAACATGTGTGATTTTAGAATTATAAGGGAATTACAGGTTAGAAATATTATTGACAAAAATATATATTTTTCAGAGATAACTAAAACAGTTGAAATGCAGTAAGCTTATAGTGCATGAATCCATCCTAAAATTTATACTAAAGAACAAGAACTGAGAACCACAACCAACTCAACACATCCCTGGTCATATACTAGCAAAGTGTCCTTCCTAAAAACTGAAAAAAAGTATCTATTATAACCATATACAAACACAGGAGGAATTCTGTAACTTTGTCAAAATAGATGTGAACCAGATCTCTTAGTAACTTGCTAATTTTATATTGTACTAAGTCTTAATTTCTCACTTGTCGGGTACAGAGAAGTAGCATTAAGTTGTAAGTAAAAATAAAATTCTGGTAGAATCGACCAATATTCACCCAAAAAATGTAACCACAGAAAAAATTTGCCCTTTTACCTGTCTATCAGGAAGATAAGAGGTCTCTCTTTAGTTAAGACATCACTAAGGAAACATTTAGTTTTGAATAGAAGGAAGGACATGAAAAGTAGGTTTGTTTCTGGATACTCCATCTGCAGGGCCAGGCAGGGTAGGCATGAATACACAACCGTACGGTAAGCTAGGGCAGCTCCAGGCTACAGGTCACCTATGCAGGTGGTCATTAAGAGGTGGAGGAAAGGACACAAAAATACTGAGGGTCAAAGGCCCAGGAAAAAAGGAAAATACCCAATCCTTCCCATTTACACGGCTCCCTACTGCCCCACTACCAAGTCAACAAGATAGGCAACGTTATACGTCAGGTAGCCACCCGATGGCAACTAACACCACCACAACTCAGCAGGCTTCCGGAAACTAGCATGAGAACTATTTCAATACGTAAATGTGTTCTCAGGTCCAAACAGTCAACATTCAAAATGATTTTTTTAAAAGATGACGGAATATGGGGATCGCCTAAAAATACATTTGGGTCCTATTTTAGCTAGCATTTAACAAATGACATTTTGCTTACTAAAGTACATAACAGAAATAGAAATAAAGGAAGAAATCTAGAGTCTGCTTTTACTCACGGAGCAGAAGTAAGATGATTATGTACACTCCGGCTTTCTTTAAAAAGCATTCTGGAAAAAATAAAAATGACAATTTTTTTTATAGTAGATAATAACATATTAATCACTTTATTTACTTTTTAATTATTTGATTTTCAATATGCTATTACTTGCATATTTACCAAGTAAAAGTTGTCATGGTACAATAAACTCAATTATCCATTTTATAGGGAGCTTTATATCACCTCTATTTATTTAAATCTTTTCACAGACAAACAGATCTTTTCTGTAGATTTTAAGATGGAGCACTTTAACATGACAGGTTGAGATATCCCAGTTTACTAATTTTTAACATTCTTTACTTAAAACGCTTTAGACTTTCAACAGGGCTGCTCTTGTTTTCTGAGACACCGCTCTACGTTGGCTATTTTCAACAGAGCCTCACGCTGTGCGTGTCTCCTCTTCTAGGCTCCACATCTTGTACTCAGTTCCTTATTTTCGCATTACCCACATGAAGTTCCCCTCCCAAAGTTCTAAACCTTTCCTCTCCCTTTTTCTCTACTAGCTAATTCAGACGGCAAAAACAGTAAAAGTGGTCAGTAAAAATCACCTTTATATATGTCTCTGCATCCACGCAACTAATTGTTTTGTCTTTTAAGTGCTTGAAGTTTTCAAAGCAGAAACCACCTGAGATGGCCGTACAGAATGCTGAGCACGTTAGGTTCTTAGCAAAATGAACATCGTGTGTGCATGTGTGTTTAACAACAGCAACAGAAGAAAGTAAAACAAAGTCTAGGACGTCAGGTTTCTTACCTTGCCTGCATCCAGCCCTTAGGCCACAATGGTTTCACCTCTGTCTCCATAAAGGATTTAAGATAATCCTCAGCAGACTGGCTTTTATTTGGCTCTAACTCATAGCATCCCAATTTGATTTCAACAAGGTTACATAACAAAGTTCTAAACAGATTAAAAATATATATATTTATACATAAATCTGACTATAAAATTACAGAAAATTTAATTCTAAACAGGTTGTTTAAAAAGCACATAAATCTGACAGCAATGATACAGAATATTATCTGAGGAATTCAGAAAATGATATGAAGATAAATAATTTCTAACATATTCACTGTGCTACCGTCAATTCCCAACACGGAACAATTTCTTTGGATACCTTTAATCAAGGCCTCAAAGACTGGAAAGGACAGTCCTACACCTGTACCTCTACTTGGGGCAGAGAAATACTGCTGAGAAAGATGGCTGATCTATTTAAGTATACTAAATACTCCACCTTCTGAAATCAATATGACTTAATAAGTAATCAGAGGATTAGCTTATAAAAAGCATTATACAAAAATAAAAGTGATAGCTCCTAAGGATATCAGGATCAAATTATTCTTCTTAAGAACAATTAACTACATAACTAGTATATAGATAACTACCTACTATTCTTTGGTTGTTTCTAATCCAGTCCTCCATTTGCTGTAGATGTTTTTGACGAGGAACATTATTTTTGCCCTATCTATTTGGTTAGAAAAGAAGGCTTTGGTGGAATCTTACCTAATAGTGTCATCCCAGTGGAATTTCTTTCTTGGTCCTATGACACGTTTCCCTGGCTTCTCATCATCATCTTCCTCAGATCCATTTTTTTCTCGCTCTTCTTCTGTTTGCAACCTAAAAATGAAAATAATTTATGAAGCAAAGTTTTAACCCAATAATGTCTATAATATATGCTCCATAAATACTTGCTGAATTGCTTACTTAAATATTAACTCAAAAGATAAATGGGGGATCTACCTTTTAACATAATACTCTGAATCTGGAGTGAGAGATAAAGTAGTTGGTAGACTACAGTATAAAGGCATGAGTGCTCATCTTCCAGTTCGGAAAACATCTGTGTTCAGCCCTAGCCAGTAGAGTCAGCACATCCAACATCTGACCAGTGTCAGTTCTTGCTTGGGTCACGTCCACATATTCAGTCAACAGACATCTCCTGCCTCTGACACCACAATAACTGAGTGAGAAGTGACATATCATTAAGAAAATATGCAATGATGTCACTTCAGTGGTGTTGCTGGATTTCTACTTGGTGATGAGGTCACTTAAGACCAATCCCTAACAGCTAAAAGTATTTTTCAAATGCAAAACTCAGTCCAAACAGAAGTACATACTTGGCACACTTTGCTTGACTACGAGCCTGGCAGTCCTCCTGGTATTTAAACAGCTGTTCAGGCATGACATTGCTAACAGCCAATTTCAGCTTTTGCAGAGGTTCTCTTAAACGATCATCCTGAGAAGAAAATATACAAGTTTTTTCAAACATATTTACCAAATTTATTATGCAAACAGAGCCTCAAAAGATGAAGTTTTTGTTTTAGAAATTGATTATATATATTTGAAACATCAGCATATTTAAATATGGACATTTCTCCTATGGTTTTCATAATGCAAACTGTATATCATTAAGATGACCATATTTCCTATTAGCTAAGGAGAGTCGCTGAGTTGGAACCAACTCGACGGCATTAACAACACATACAGACTTTGTGATCTGCAAGAAGAAAATAATCAACCGGTTGATTAAAGTGGTCAAAAACAAACCTACTTGCTTCTTCCTTTGCCCTGAACCCACATGGGTAAGTATCTCCCAGTTTCCCTTTCACTGTGGCTTGATCTTTTTGCTTGCAGCCTAATTCACAATAACTAATAGTAAACCAGAGACCAGGATGCCAACATCCCATCGGTAGTCACCCAGATAAATCATGTGTTCCAGTGTTCCAGAGCAGTACGTCTTCTTGTGGCACTGTGTCCCCGGTGAAGTGGGAATTGTTGTTATTGTCAGGTGCCATCAAGTTGGTTCCAACTCATAGCAACCCTGTATACAACAGAACGAAACACTGCCAGGTCCTACGCTATCCTCACAATCGCTGCTATGCTTGAGCGCCCTGCTGCAGCCACTGTGTCAGTCCATCTCGTTGAGGGTCTTCCTATTTTTCGCTCACCTGATGTCCTTCTTGAGGGACTGTTCCCTCCTGATAACATGTCAAAAGTACGAGAGACAAATCATTGCTTCTAAGGAGTATACTGGCTGTACTTCTTCCAAGACAGATTTGTCTGTTCTTCTGGCAGTCAAAATTCTTGGTATATTGAAAATGCTTCAGCAACACCATAGTTCAAAGTCGTCAATTCTTCTTCAGTCTTTTTTATTCATCGTCCAGCTTTTCCACATACACGAGGCAATTGAAAATACCATGGCTTAAGTCAGGTGCACCTTGGTCCTCAAAGTGGTATCTTTGCTTTTCAACACTTTAAAGAAGCCTTTTGCAACAGATTGGCCCAATGCAATATGTCATTTGATTTCCTGACTGCTGCTTCCATGGGCGTTGATTGTGGATCCAAGTAAAATGAAATCCTTGACAACTTCAATGTTTTCTCCATTTATCATGATGTTGCTCAGAGGCCCAGTTGTGAGGATTTCTGTTTTCTTTATGCTCAGGTGTAATCCATACTGAAGGCTGTTATCCTCTGATCTTCATCAATAAATGCTTCAAGTTCTCTTCGCTTGCAGCAAACAAAGTTGTGTTATGTGAATATCACAGGTTATTAATGAGTCTTCCTCCAATTCTAACGTCCCATTCTTCTTCACACAGTCCACTTTTTTGGATTATTTGCTCAGCATACAGATTGAATAAGTATGGTGAAAGGTTACAACCCTAATGCACACCTTTCCCGATTTTAAACCACGCAATATCCCCTTCTTCTGTTTGAACAACTGTCTCTTGATCTATGTACAGGTTCCGCACGAGCACAATTACTTGTTCTGGAATTCCGATTCTTCGAAATGTTATCCATAATTTGTTATGATCCACACAGTCGAATGTCTTTGCATAGTTGATAAAACACAGGTAAACATCTTTTTGGCATTCTCTGCTTTCAGCCAAGATCCATCTGACATCAGCAATGATATCCCTTGCCCCGCGTCCTCTTTTGAAGCCAGCTTGAATTTCTGGCAGTTCCCTGTTGATGTACTGTTGCAACCACTTTTGAATTACCTTTAGCAAAATCTTACTGGCATGTGATATTAATGATATTGTTCAGTAATTTCCATATTCTGTTGTATTATCTTTCTTTGGAATAGGCATCAATATGAATCTCTTCCAGTTGGTTCGCCAGGTAGTTGTCTTGCAAATTGCTTGGCATAGATGAGTGAGCGCTTCCAGGGTTGCATCAGTCTGTTGAAACATGTCTATTGATCAATTCCTGGAGCCTTGTTTTTCGCCAATGCATTAAGTGCAGCTTGGACTTACTTTGATACCATTGGTTCTTGATCATATGCTACTTCCCGTAATGGCTCAACGCTGACCAGTTCTTTTTGGTACAGCGATTCTGTGTATTCTTTCCATCTTCTTTTGTTGCTTCCTGCGTCATTTGATTTTTCACCCACAGAATCCTTCGATATTGCAACTTGAGGCTTGAATTTTTTCTTCAGCTCTTTCAGCTTGAAAAATGCCAAAAATATTCTTCCCTTTTGGTTTTCTAACTCCAGATCTTCGCACATTTCATTATAATACTTTACTTTTGTCTTCTCGAGCCACCATTTGAAATCTTCTGCTCTTTTACCTCATCATTTCTTTCATTCACTTTAGCTACTCTATATTTAAAAGCCAGTTTCAGTCTCTTCTGACATTCATTTTAGTCTTTTCTTTCTTGCTTGTCTTTTTAATGACTCTTGGCTTTCTTTATGTATGATGTCCTTGTTGTCATCCCACAACTTGTCTGGTCTTCAGTCATTACTGTTCAATGTGTCAAATACATTCTTAAGATGGTCTCTAAATTCAGGTGGGATATACTCAAGGTTGTACTCTGGCTTTTGTAAACTTGCTTTGATTTTCTTCAGTTTCATATGAGCAACTGATGGTCTGTTCCACAGTCAGTCCTGACTTGTTCTGACTGATGATACTAAGCTTTTCCATTGTCAATTTCCACAAATGTAGTCAATTTGATTCTTGTGTATTCCATCTAGCAAAGTCCACATGTACAGTTGTTGTTTATGTTGTTGAAAAAAGGTATTTGCAATAAATAAGTCGTTGGTCTTGCAAAATTCTATCATGAGATCTCCAACATTGTTTCCATCACTATGGCCGTTATTTTCCAATTGCCAATCCTTCTTCTTTGTTTCCAACTTTTGCATTCCAATCACCAGCGATTATTAATGTATTGTGATTGAATGTTTGATCAATTTCAGACTGCAGAAGTTGGTATAAATCTTCAACTTCTTCACCTTTTGCCTTATTTTGTTTTGATATGCCCAAATAGGTGGTCACACGAGCTAGTTTGATTATTGTCATCTTTTAAGCTCTCATGTCCTGTTACCAGGTGGTTAAAGCTGCTACTAGGTATGTGAGTCCAGGAGTCCATTAACTTTTCTTGTATGGATGCAGATCAGGTGTCTAGGTAGTCAGTCACCAAGTGTGTGGTGCAGGCTATCATCTACAGTCCTAGAAGGGCAGGGGGATTGAAGTAGGCACAGGTATCTGCCTGCAGTAGGGGGTCATGTGCTGAGCAAGGCAGGGGGCTGACGGCTGCCCAAGTGTCTGGGAGGAAAGTGTGTCCCTGTTCCCTAAAGCACATTTGTGGTTGGGTTTTTCAGCCAGACTATGGACACCCAATGCTGTTGGCTGGAAGGACCGGGAGGTACCACTTATTCTTGGACCCCTGTGGCAGGTGGCTAGGTGGCATGGGTGGAGTCACCAGTCCTCAGGACACTGATGTGGGTAGGTGAGGACCCTGCTTAATGGGCAGTGCGGTGTCAAACGTCACAAATCTGCCACTCCCAATTATAGATGATACAGCTGAAAATAGGTTTCAGGTATATACCCTGTCGTACTGTGCTAATGAGGGCCTACTGCTGAAACGGGCCCACACAGGTCTATGCAGGGGTGAAAGGCATTCAAAGTCCGTGGACCTCTTATGCCTGTGCCTAGGCAAAGGAGCTGTGCCTTCCGAGTTTCCGGCTTAAGGAAGCTGGCAAATTATTTTTTCCTGTTTGTTCACTTGTTCCCTCTCCAAGGCCGGAGAATGGCTCAGGGAGCATAAGGGGTCCTACTTCTGGTCCAGGGGGGCGGCAATCGCTGAAGCCAGACCAGGATGGTGCAGAGTGGGGAGGGAGGAGGTAAACGGGAGAAAGGTTCTTCCCAAAGGGGTTAGTTTTTTGATCCGTGGGCAGGTAGGTGCATGTACTTATCTTCTGTCGATTGAGTGCCGCTTCTCGCTAGTTCTGGAGGCTTGAGCAGACTCTCCACCGCTTGGTCTCTCCCGTTATGGAAAACATATCCCTAGCACCACTGCCTGCCTCACCGCGTGCAAGCGGACCCAGCCTGCAGTGTGCTGGTGCCGGCCAGGTCAGTTCTGGCAACTCCTCACTGCTTCTGAACTGTCTCTCCCTCTCCCACTGCTCAGTCTGATTCCTCAACTTTGCCTTTAATGTTCAAGGCTCCTAGATTGTCATATATAATCGATTCACTTGTTTTTTCGGGTTTGTGTTGTTAAGAGGGACCACAGGAAGCATCTGACTACTCCGTCATCTTGGCCCTGCCTCCTCCTGATGTATAAATTCAAATAATAGTCCTATTAACTGGTCTTCCTTGTAGGTGTATGGATATTATCCTATCATTGACAGGGTTGTACTTCAGGATAGATTTCGAGATGTTCTTTTTGATGATGAATGCAATGCCATTCCTCTTCAATTTGTCATTCCTTGCACAGTAGACCACAGGACTGACCAATTCAATATGGCCAATTCCAGTCCATGTCAGCTCACTAATGCCTCGGATATCGATCTTTATGCGTAGCAGTTCATTTTTTGACAACTTCCAATTTTCCTATATTCATACTTACTACATTCCACATTCCCATTATTTATGGATGCTTGCAGCTATTTCTTCTCATTCTGAGTCGTGTCACATCAGCAAATGAAGGTCCCGAAAGTTTTTCTCCATCCACATCATTAAGGTCAACTCTACTTTGAGGAAGGAGCCCTGGTGGCGCAGTGATTAAGCATCTGGCCGCTAACCAAAAGGCCCACCAGCTGCTCCATGGGAGAAAGATGTGGCAGTCTTTCAAATATTACAGCCTCGGAAACCCTATAGGAAGTTCTACTCTGTCCTACAGGGTTGCTATGAGGTGGAATCGACTCACTGGCAACGAGTTTGGGGCTACTTTGAGGAGCCAGCTCCCCTCGAGTCGTATTTTGAGTGTCTTCCAACCTGATGGGCTCATCTTCCGGCACTGTATCAGACAACATTCCACAGCTATTCATAAGGTTTTCACTGGCCAATTTTTTTAGAAGTATATCACCAGGTCCTTCTTCCTAGTGTGTCTTAGTCTGGAAGCTCTGCTAAAACCTGTCCACCTTGGGTGACCCTGCTGGCATTTGAAATACCAGTAGCATAGCTTCCAGCATCATAGCAACACACAAGCCACCACATACTTTTAGTACTGTTACAGGTGCAGAAAGATTATAATCGTAAAACTCTCTAGTCCCTAACTTTGCTTTTCTTCATTGAAACAGCTGTTTTTAAAATGTGATTTTGGGCAAGGTGGAGTTTTTAAGAGTGCAACCATCATGCTATGACAGGTCTTTAATGTAAAATTATTAATAAAAATATAAATATTATTGCTAATATGCATTTTAACCTATTCCATGCACACCAATTAATAAATATTATAGCACCTATGATAGCATCTGCTATAAAGTCCCATTTTAAAAACGTGAATATCCAGTATCATGGTCTGCATGATCACTTTCTAAGAATTATGTAGCTGAGACTTTTTACCTGGACAAAAGCCAAACATCCATCAACAGCAGAATAAAAAAGTTAACTGGGAAATATTTCATACAGCAGAATATTACATACACAAATAATGTAAAAATGAATGGATTTATATACTCATATACGGTTTGGGGGCAAATGAAACAGTTTTATTGTGGGGAGAAATGAAACATTTGTATGAGGTCCCTAAGGGTTCTCAGAATATGAAGCATTTCAGCTCTTAGAATATGAAGCATTTTAGCTCTAACAGAGTTCTGCCTCACCTTGGGTCTCTTTGGCCTTACGGGCTATCAAAAATGTTACTGTGAGTTTACTCATTTATTGTGTTATCCAATCTTCTTCACCTGTTTCACGTGTCTACATTCTCTCTCTTCAGTTGTTTAACTGTAAATAGCACCTAAACAATTATACCATGCTTTTTTTCCTTCTGTACACCATGTCTGTGTTTAATATGGTGCCTCTCACAAAAACAGGTAATCAATAAATAATTCCTAATTACAAAAAAAAAAGGATTTTCACTATGTGTAAAAAACAGATAAATTTGGGTTACATAATATTGAGGGTAAAAAAGTAAACTGCAGAAGAAAATAGTATGAATCCATTTATATGAAGCTCAAAAACACAAAACTGCATAATATAATGTGTACAGATAAAAATATATGTGATAAAATTAAATAGAGAAAAGCAAGGAAAAAGTCTACGTCTTTCTTCCATAGCCACATCAAATACTTCAAACATCAAACCTAAAATGTTACTAAGAAAATACTTTAATCCGCAAAAAGTTGTTTTCCCACTTCTAGTTCTTTCATATCGGCCCCCCCATTTCTGTCATTTGAACATTTAGCAGTAGGCTCCAACCGTCAACATCTGGAGGAACCAGGCACAGGCACAAACCTGATACCTCAAGTAAATTTCATTTATTCATTACAGTTGTACCATATTTTTATGCAAATAACATGTACTTTCTATATTAGTTTGCCAACCACGCCCTCCCCCCAGCGATATTTTTGTTAAGTGCACTATGCTAATGTTTTTTACAGCAGCATGTAAAAAAAAATGTCTCCTATGGTTATTAAATACATACGATATGACTACAAAGCCATTCATGTGCAAAGGCCCCAAGCAGAAACCAGTCTCCTCATTTTACAGGCTACAAACCCCCCAGAGCAGATGATCTTCCTCTTACCTGGACATTGAGATGTAACTTCTTTAGACGTTTCACCAGCGTTTCCTTATTGCATGGCACAAAGGCTTCAAGATGGGAATAGACAGCACTACGAATGACAGGGCCGAGCTCTTGCAGCTGTAACTCAATGCTGACCAAAAACAATAAGAAATAAACAGTGCAGCATTTCTTTCAGGTGGCAAGAAGGCAACAGTAGTGGTTCTTTTCTTATTTTGTCTTTCCCTGGTTTCCTAGACTATATTTTTCATTGGAAAAAACACCCCACTAAAAGTACTGCTACAGAAGAGTCTAGTTTAAGAGTAGAATTTATATAAATTACAAACAAGCTGACAAATGATTTTTTGGTAACAAGGGCAAAGTCTATGTTTAAGGGTAAAGCACAGGTACCCCATTATTAGCCGAAAACTCATTTATTCAAAGATACAGCCACGCCTCCCAGTAATTGCTAAACTAAGCTGACAGTCACATAGTATCACGGAGTTCTTAGTTTTCCTTAGAGGGGTTTGAAAAAACTACAGATTCAGAAGAGGTAAAGCCCTGTGGTTACACACACGGGCTGTTTTCCCCATCTTTGTTTCCTTTATTGTTCCTGCACTATATAGATACTTAATGGTTTGTTCATTTTATTCAAATTCTCTAGTTCCTATTTCTATTTATAAATTAAGTTTTTGAGAAAGAAAATAATTTACTAAACGGGTATTTAGTCTAATAGTAATAAAAAAAAGAGAGAGAGAGAGAGAAGAGAAAGAGCTTATAACAGTCATCCTATTTTTAGCAGGGTAAGCCTACTAATAAACAGTTGAGGCTCTTCCCAAGATGGAAGACATTAGACCAAGTAGTTGCTACTGAAGGAAGATCACAATACGTGGTAATTCAAAGGCCAAGACCAAACTGGGGCTCTTGGCAACAAACTAGGTCCAAATCATTACACTTTATTACAAGAGAAGGTGCAGACAGACTTAAGTACCTCTCACAAATCTAAGATGAATTCAAAGATTCAACTACATGGGAAGAAAAGAAACCCTACCATACCAAATGCATCCATTACCAATAAGATACACTGCAATTTCAGAAACAATGAAATGTGGAAAACCGTGCTTCCTAGAGTCGGTAATAGAAAATTATTGGTATTAGACAAGCTAGACAGACAATAAAAAAAGTTTACAACTTATAAGAAGCAGAGCGTCAAACACAGAGGCTCCCGTGGAAAAATCACTGTGGTCATGAATTTCACGCATAAACCTTTTGCCATGGATTGAACTGTGTCCCTCAAAAACTTGTCAACTTGGTTAGGCCATCATTCCTAGTATTATGCGATTGTCCACCATTTTGTCATCTGATGTGATTTCCCTATGTGTTGTAAATCCTATCACTGTGTTAATGAGATGGATTAACAGCAATTATATTTATAAGCTCTACAAGATTATATAGTGTCTTAAGCCAGTCTCTTCTGGGATATAATAGAGAGTAGCAAGCAGAGGCACAGGGACTTCATACCACCAAGAAAGCAACACCAGGAGCAGAGTACGCCCTTTGGACCTGAGGTTCCTGGGCGGAGAAGCTCCTAGACCAAGGGAAGATTGATGACCTTCCTTCAAAGCCGACAGAGAGAAAAAGACTTCCCTTGGAGATGACGCCCTGAATTTGGACTTATAGTTTACTAGAGTGTGAGAGAATAAATTTCTCTTTTTTAAAGCCATCCACTTGTGGTATTTCTGTTACAGCAGCAATGGATAACTAAGACACCTTTGGTTAGATAACATAATGTGGTTAGATCTTTATTAAAAAATCTGGGTAGGAGGCCTTCTAGGCTTGCTGAAGGTAAGTTGAAGCTGAAAATAAAATAGAACCTCTGAGTGCTAATAGAGTGCAGGTAAAAGACAGGCTGACTCAATGACCTACTCATAAAAGTCAGTGGTTTCCTAAGAGGCGATATCTTAGATGCAGGAAGAGCTGACTCCCTGTTTCTAAGCAAACAGATACTAGGTAAAAATTTGATAAAGAAATTTATTAATCCTAGAGGTTGCTGACTATATGGAACACATGTACAAATTTCTATTGCAGAGTAGTATACTTTAAACACACATTCCTAACACACCTACTTTAATATTCTTTTTCCTCACTAGGAATTCCAATTAAAATCTAAGAAGTATTTGGGACAACTAAAAATCACAGCAATGAATATCTGAATCTCCTCAGACATTGCCACAGATTCTATGAAAATAAAGGTATCTGACCTTCTTTAAGGATAAACTTTCTCAAGCCCTCCCCAGTCTCCCCACCAGGTTCCAGTATCCTGGATTCGGGCTCCTTTTCCTTCCTTAAACGAAATCTATCCCAAAAGCAGACAGCATTCCATGAAGGGTCGTAAGAATGGGCCTGAGACGTCTGATAATAAATCATGAGCACGAGATCATGAAAGGCTCTGTCAATGAACTGGAGCTAAGAGTGAGTAAGTAGGCTGGAAGTCCACCATTACACCCCTAGTTATACAAGGCTCTCATTTGCCTCCAGAGAAGCTTTAGAGAAATGCAACATGGGAATCCATAGCTGGAGCAATGGCCCCTTTGTAAACAAGATTCTTCTGCTCAGAAATTTTCTCTCAGGATTCTAGGAATACAGCTCTTTCCCCATAGTTAACAAGTGACGTATCTTTCCATTACATCAACTCCCTCTTTTTAAGAAACAGAATAGATATTTCTCATTCAGTCAGTTAAAAACACTAGAAAATCTCTGACTAATTAGAGTTGAACGAATTCTGAAATCTAATGAATTTCCTAGATTTTTCCTCAAGAATTTCAGATATCCTAATATTCTCCAAATAATACAGCCATCGAAAACTACCAACTGAAGGAAGACTTACGGAGCAATAACCCAAACCCAAAGTTTAAAATAACTCTTATTTATAGCAGGAATTCAAACGCTCATTGACATGTTAGTTGATAACAGACAAGAACGGCCTTTCCTGTTCCTAAACAGCCACTGTATGCAGTTGGATGGGCTCTAGTGTTACCTGAAGAGGCTCGGTGTTGACTAGGGTAAAGAAACAGTTGAAAACTGTGTAGGGTTTCTCCAACTGCAAAGTATCACCTCAAAAAAAGTAATGGAAACACTGTGGTACAGGATCAACCCTTTCACTCTAGTAATCTCCCTTTATTTCACAGGGAAAGAGAGAGAGCAAGAGAGCGACTGGTTGATTCATGAGTCCCTTCATACTGAGATTCGAAAGTCACTAGTCACTCGTGAGCTCCTTAAAGAAGCATCTGACGATTAGATGGTAAACAGAACCTCTCGGGAGTATCAGCTGTATTTCGATGGTGTCCGGTTGGGTTTATTGTTAGTACCTGCCTACAGCAATTCGTTGAGCAGCACTCTCAGGATGAATCAGATCATAGGCAAACAGCACCATGATTCATGAGTAAAGCTTGCTTCAGGCAAAGGAGGAGACAGGGAAGGGGACTGAGTCAGCATGCTGTATATTTGCTGACCCAGGCCAAATTCAATTAGGCAAAAGGAAAGACGGTTCCCTATTCCAACAAACTGGTATCTTTCTCCCCAGCATTAGGAAGCAATGGTGAGGCAGAGCCAATATCCTTGAATTATTTCATGAGAATCACTACCTTAAATAATCAATTAGGGAGCAGCCCAGTCCCGAGACTAGGAAAGTGGAAAAAGAGGCCAGAGGGAGTAAGAACTTGAATAAAAGGGAAAAAACTCAACTCTAAACACCAGGGCCTGAGGAGTTGGGGACGTAGCTTCTGAGAAATAATAGATGGATGGACTCCAAAAATTGATAGCCCGTGCTTTCAGACAGACACAGGAGAAGCTAATGGAATGCTGACATTCTGCTACCTTGAGATGCTAAGTCCCAAGGAAGGTCTTTTGACTTCCCCAGGGAACAAACAGTTGTTCCCTCTCACAGAAGCGTAGAATAGACAAGAACAGTCTCAGTCACAGGAGGACCTGATCCAGTCTGCTCAGGGCTCCCGGTGGAAAGAAAAAGAAGAGCTTGTCAGATCCCTGATTACGGAATCTGGGGCAGCTCTGATGAGCAATGGCTACAATGGCTACGGAGTCTGGAGTTTAAAAGGGAGTCAGGTAGAATGTGAGGGAGCAAACAGGAAGCATTTGTCTTGCTTCCAGACAGGCAGAATCAATCCAAAACTCCCTGGCTAAAATAAAGAACAGGAACAAGAAAGTTCTCTGCCACTGTAATAGCTGCATACTAAGCTGCATACTATGTTTCATGTGTCCATGGTGACCAAAACTATTTTTTAATGAGATAGTGAGGGACTGCAATTAATTTTAACAGCTATCAGAACTTCCTTCTTTTTATCTCATGACAAACTATCTCCATTAAGTATTTAAAAGACAGGAATCACAGCACTAGAAGCACTGCTTTCCTCTTTCTTTCCATAGGATGCTACTGAACCACCAAGCACAGGCATGCACTACTTTCATCAGAGAGGGGCAAAACCTGCAGCCTTCTCCATGATCACTTCTCTTATGACCCGTTCTGCTTGGAGTCAATTATACACTCAATTCCTACCACCAACGGTCAAAATCTACAAGCCAGTGGGTTTATGGGGTACAGCTTACATGACGACTGCAGAACCACAGCTTCATTAGGACCAAACTCTAATCAAGAGTGCAAAATTATCACTAATTTAATCTATAAGTAGGTAAATATACGGAAATTAATGTTTATTACCCATTGCCGTCTAGTCGATACCGACTCACAGCAACCCTACAAAGAAGGACATCATGCTTGGTAAAGTAGAGGGTCAGCAAAAAAGAGGAAGACCCTTAGGAAGACGGATTGACACAGTGGTTTTAACAATGGGCTTAAACACAGCAACGACTGTGAGGATAGTGCGGGACTGGGCAGTGTTTCCTTCTGTTGTACATACGGTCACGATGAGTTGGAAATGACTTGATGGCACCTAACAACAATAATGTCTATTAGTGGTGGGGGTGGGGATGGGGGAGAGTGGGAGAAGTACTCCCTAGGTAGCAGTCACTTTTTGTTTATAGAAATGGGAAAGGTGGCACCAAGTATGGGTGAAGTCTGCACAGCATGACTGATGTAACTGATGTCAATAAGCTGTACATACAGAAAAGGGACAAATGGGCAAATGCTAGCTTATATATGGCTCTGCAACAAAAAACAATGACCAAAAAGTGGGGGTGGTGCCTACAGATGCTAATACTAATTAGATATAACCAATCACCTCATGAGATTAGTTCTGTAGGTTTGGGGGCTTAGGGCTGTCTCATGGAACGATCCAGTCATTCGGCATAATATACTTATATAGTTCTTGAAGTTTATGTTCTTCATCCCAGTATGGCAAGTGGTGTCTGGGGTCTTAAAAGCTAAGAATGGACATCTAAGATACAACTACTGATCTTTATTCATCTGGAACAACAGAGAAAGAAGGAAATCCAAGAATTAAAGCAGGAACTGAACTACAGGACTGTCTCCATGAATCACTGTCTCCTTCACCCTGAGACCAGAAGAACTAGATGGTGCCCAGCTACCACTACCTAATGTGGTACATAATTATAATTACCTAATCGGAACATAATAGAAAATCCTGATAAAAAGGGAGAAAATGTGGAATAAAACTTCAAATTCTTAAAGAATTCAGACTTACTAGACCTATTGAGTCTGGTGGAGTCCCAGAGACTATGACCCCGAGTTGCTCTTGAAACCCTGAATTGAAACTATCTCCTGAAGTCACCTTTAAACTTAGTAACAGGTTAGCCCAAAGAGTAAAGATTGTCACCCTTGAGTATTGTCATGGTTTGAATTATGTCCCCCAAAAAATGTGTGTATCAATTTGGCTGGGCCATGATTCCCAGAATTGCACGGCTGGCCTCCATTTTGTGATTGTAATTTTATGTTAAAGAGGATTAGGGTGGGACTGTAACACCACCTTTACCCAGGTCACATCCCTGATCCAATGAAAAGGGAGTTTCCCTGGAGTGTGGCCTGCACCACCTTTTATCTCTCAAGAGATAAAAGGAAAGGGAAGCAAGCAGAGAATTGGGGGACCTCATACCATCAAGAAAGCAGTGCCGGGAGCAGAGCTCATCCTTTGGACTGGGGTCCCTGTGCCGAGAAGCTCCTAGTACCAGGGAACACTGATGAGAAGGCTGACAGAGAGAGAAAGCCTTCCCCTGGAGCTGATGCCCTGAATTTGGACTTGTAGCCTACCTTACTGTGAAGAAATAAATTTCTCTTTGTGAAAGCTATCCACTTGTGGTATTTCTGTTGTAGCAGCAGTAGATGACTAAGACAAGTATGTTTAAAAAAAAAAACTATGTAAGACCGAAGGGTCAACAGCTATTGTAAAGCATAGATGAGAAGGCTGGGGGCAGGAAGACTAAATAAATAGAAGTGAAACAACTAGAACAGAAATAACTAGAATGTTGACACAATGTAAAGAATGTAACCAATGCCACTGATCGTTTTGTCTAGAAATTGTGAAATGGGAATGGATTTTGCTGTATATATTTTCACCAAAAATAAAATTTGAAAAATACAATTGATATCATATACCAGCCTTCACCCCCTCCTTTCCAATCTAACTTCCGTCTTCTCCACACTGCTCATCCCAACCCCACAACCATGATTTTTTCATTCAACCATGCTTTCCATTTGACTATAAAAATCTGCACAAATTATAATTAACCTCACTAGTTGTCAATGGAATTATTTTTCCCGAGTCTGGATAATGAAAGTAGATGGAAAATTATACCAAATGTAGTATAAACACTCTGAGCTTTCCAGAAAGGTATTTTCATATAACCCACTGCCATGGAGCCGATTCTGACTCACAGTGACCCTGTAGGACAGGGTAGAACTGTTCCATAGGGTTTTCAAGGCCATAATCTTTATGGAAGCAGAATGCCACATCTTTCTCCTGAGGAGCAGCTGGTGGGTTCAAACCACCGACCTTTCGGTTAGCAGCTGAGTGATTAACCACTGCACCACCAGAGCGACATAAAATATATTTAAGTCTAGGTAAATAGTCAACCTTTACAATGGTCATTTTTCGCAGGCAGACATAATATTGGAAGTTTTGACTTCGTAAGTGGTTCTTGAAAATCATGACATGCAGAAGCATAGTTTTGCCGAGAAACAAATGTTAGTCATTCAGCTGTGAGGCCAAGAGGAGGAGCTAATGCACGAGACAACCAACCCCTCAACAGCTGTATGTCAAAGGCCTTCCTTCTATATTTTAAGGGCATAAAATAATTCTTAAAGTTTTTTTCATCAAAGAAGAAAATTACTTACTCCAGAAGAATATTATTCATATCCTGTGTAAAGAATTTTTTCCTTCCCTCTTCATCAAAAAGTTTGGCAGCCTAGAAAAACATAAGATTGTCAATGTAACTCACAGTGAACAATTACTTTCAGATGAATACCTAATGAGGAAAAACCCAGAACTTCCTATTAGAAGAGTACTACATGAGTTGTGGCCCATTCGAGACCCAGATTCACATGGATATTGTATTAGTTTCCTGCAGCTGCTGTAACAAATGATCACGATAGAAATTTATTCTCTCACAGTACTGGAGGACAGAAGTTCAAAATCAGCATCACTGGGCTGAAAGCAAGGTGTCAGCAAGGCTGCACTCCCTCCAGAAGTTCTAGGGGAGACTCTGTTCCTTGCCTACAGACTCTGGTGGCTGCCAGCATTCCCTGGCATGTGGTTGCATCACTTCAATCTTTAAGACCAGCATCTTCAAATCTCTCTCTGCTTTATCTTCACATCACCTTCTCCTCTGTCTGTAGAATCTCCCTCTCTTCTAAGGATACATATGATTGCATTTAGTGCCGCCTGGATAATCCAGGATACTCTCCCCCTCTCAAGATCCTTAACTTAGTCACATATGCAAAATATATATATATATATATTTTTCTTTTGCCATATGAGGTAACACTGACAGTTTCCAGGGATTATGCATGATGTGGATATCTTTGAGGGAGCCATTTTTCAGCCTTCCACAGATGGCATGTTAAAAATCTGTAAAAGTTATATGAGTCTAAGAATATGAAAGAATGAAAGATCAAGTTCCATCAAGTTTAATGGTCTTTAGAATTAAACAGAAAAAACACTTAGAAATATTATAGGTAAAGAAATGTGAGGTCCAATCGCATGGTCAATCCACACTGAAGTTGCAGACATCTGTGAGCAGACAGAAGCATCTGGTAACGTATCTAACTTGAATCCAACGATGCAGACGGTGATCATGTTACGGCATCACTGATACAACAATTGTATGTCAGGTTCCCAGAATTCCATCAGGATCTCTGAGAGGAATCCAGCTAACAATGTAGCTGAACTCTGTGACTAGGGCATCAGGCATATAAAGGGGGAAAATGAACCTTAGATATGGTCAGGAAAGGAAATTAGTAGAGTTGATAATCTCCAAAAGGAAGTTAAAAGCCAAATACGTAGTAAATAAGTAAAATAATATGGAACTGATGGTACAATGGTTGAATAAACTAAAAGATTTTTAACAGATCATTTAACTGATGGTTTAGTGAAGGGAAAGACAGTATTTAAAAAGATACAATATGAATAATAAACTAGCAATGAATTTTTAAGATTCAACCCTTATCACAGGTTCTAAGGATGAAACTGAAAATTAAATAACCCTTTTCTCTTCGTGGTGCCTTCAGTGCTTACCAAAGGCTTCAATAAAGGACAGACATATTTCCTTTGAGTAAAGTAAGAACTTTTTTTTAGAATTTTAAGCTTTGTAACCTTACAAGCCTTTATAAGGTCTAGTAACAGAAAATTAGATTTAATCCCCCAGTATTCACAAATGTGTATGTATATATATACAAAACATTATACAGCAATACTCAGTGGGCCTACCTTCAATGTACTAACATTTTTTGTTCTGTTTTATTTCATTTATTAAAAATGCTGGTCTTTACCTACACTAAAGTGATTTCACAGCCCATTAATGAGTCTCAACCCACAGTTAAAAAAACAAGACATTATTTATTGACGTATCTATTTACTAGAGAATAAGCTTTTTGAGGGTAGGGCTATGACTAACTTATCTCTGCATCCTCAGGACTCAGCTTAATACTTGCCATAAAGTAGGCAATTAAAGAGTGCTAAAACAAACTTTCACCCACGTATTGTTCTTTTATATTAAAGTCCATATTTAGTTTATCTCAATCTTCCTAAATTCACACAACTATACATACAAGACCTTTGTAGCGCTTTGGGTGTCTTGTGTGTTTTGACTATCCCTAAGGGTTATCAGGAAACCCTGGTGGTGTAGTGGTTAAGAGCTATGGCTGCTAACCAAAAGGTCGGTAGTTCGAATCCACCAGGCGCTCCTTGGGAACCCTATGGGGCAGTTCTACTCTGTCCTATAGGGTCGCTGGGAGTTGGAATCGACTCGACGGCCATCGGTTTTAAGGGTTATCAACTCTTGCTGTGATCTGCAGGATAACAGAGCACAGAGGCCTCACTCTGCAGAGACATGACTCTACAATGGGTCAGACATCCTAGCATACACTTTATGTTCATTACCAGGTTTGCTGTTGTCAGTTGCCATCAAGCTGATTCTGACTCAGGGCGCCCTGTGTCTGCAGAACAGAACTGCTCCACAGGGTTTTCAAGGCTGTGACCTCTCAGAAGCAGACCGCCAGGCCTGTCTCCTGAGGCGCCTCTGGGTGAGTTCAAACCGCCAACCTATCCTCCTAATATCCTGAAGAAGATGGTATTATAGGCCCCACATTGTAAAAAGGAACCTAATTCTTACACAGGTTACACCATGTGCCTGAAATCATACTGTAAGCAAGCAGTGGATACGTGATCCACACCAGAGCTTTCTGACTTCAACTGTGCAGCACTGCCAACAGCACAAAGATACTCTGCTCACTGCAAACGTAAGAACAACAAAAAGATTCGCTGAGATCAGGGAGAAGCAAAAAGATTAAATAAGTGTAGTATTTCCACCGCTGTCTCCCAGTTTAACCAGCTGACCAGAAACAAACAGTATGTAAACCAAGACACTCTGCCATCATCACCTGGGGCAGAATTCCCCTCGAGATCCATGAGATGCACAACACCGAGACCCAATCCAATAACCCATGCAAGCATGAGCCAACCCTTTCAATCTGCCAAGCTCTCTGACAACTTCACATGCTATAAATAGGAGAAGCAGCTTTCTGAAAGTGCTTCAGCACTTCTCAGAAGGGTCAAGACCATGGATGCGTGGGGGACAGAAGTATAGGAAGAAAGCCAGAATGAAAACTAAACCTCAAGAAAGGGAATCAAAAACAGTCAAGAGGCTGAACAAAAGAATGGAATGGAATTCTTTCTAAAAGAATGTTACAAAGTGAGAAAGTACAAGAAGAAGAAAACCCTGATCAGACAAATATGAGCACTTTGGCTGAGGATGAATTCTCATCTCCTGAAGAAAGAATACCAATTCAAATTCCAAAGAAAACTATGGAAAATTCACAGAGATCAGTAAGTAAAATGCATCCTGTTACTGAGAATTTCCAAAAAAGGGGTCAGGAAGGAGCTGTATGAAGCCTGGCACGGCCCCTACAGAGATAGATGATCATTTCTGACATATGAGACATGATCGGGCCCGATAACCTTCAAAGCCACCTGTTACTGATCCATTCTGATGATTGAGTGAGAATGACAGCCTATAACCCGTCAGGCACAGGGGAAGCTGAGAAGCATGGCCGCCCTGATTTTGAATCCTGGCTTAGCCACTTGAAAACTACATAGGCGTGGGCATATCACTTCTGAACCTTAGCTTCCTCATCCACCAAATGACTGACAGGACTAGACCACACAGTCCATACATCACACCAGCCAGGCGCTGTCTCCTGCAAGGCACACAGTACCTTGTGCAGGAGTGTGGCACAGCAGCACTGGTTTGTGGGAAATGAACAATAGCAACTATTACTAATAACTACATCTCGAAAGACCTGGGTCACTCCACTAGAGAAAGTTAAGGATTTTAGGCGTGAGGTACCATGGGATGGCGAAAAGCCTGCACTCTGAAGTCAGGTGAACCTCTCAGCTTAAATACTGGCTCGACCACTTACTAGCTGTGTGGCCTTGACCAAGTTCTTTAACCTGCCTCCACTTCAGTTTCTTAACCACAAAAAGGAAATAATATCTACACGTCATACACAAGGTTGTTGAGAAGATTAAAAAAGAAATCTATTTGTGTAATTAGTAAAACTGTAAGTAGATTATATAACTTCCAAAAAAATTAAGCACAGAAAGTAGCAAAAGAATGAAAACAAAGGATGGGGAAGGAATAATAAAACAAAATATTTAAAAAATTGATTTTACAAAAGAAAGATCAACTACATCATTATAACAAATGTATTAAGATAAAATCATTTGGTAAAAGAAAAATAAAGAAATTAGGTCAACAAACTAATTTCCGTTCATACACTATCCATGAGAGAAAGAGCTAAAACAAAGAAACTCAAAAAGTTTAAAAGTAAACAATGGGTAAAGCAACGACATGCAAAAATAAGCAAAGAGAAAGGAATGACTACAGGAAAATTAGACAGCTGAAGTGAAGGAGAAAAGCATTATTAGGGTAATGTAAAGAGAATCACCACAATGAACATACAACCATCAGCAATCTTATGGGCCAAACAACACAGCACACCAATAACTGTAGTAAAAACTACAGTAAACATAAGCTATAGCTGGAAAAAACACTGGTAATGAGATACTGTAACACACTTCTCTGAGTCCTGGACTGATGAAGTTGACCAAAATAAAACTAGTAAAGCTATAGAGAAGTCAATTAATGAGTCATGACTTCAGAAGAAACATTAATGAAAAATAGAAAAGAGAACTGATAAATAAAATCCAAGTGCCAGTTGTTGGAAAAATTAGACAAATCTTTCACTCCCCTAATCAGATATTTAAAATTGAGAAAGAGCTAAGAGAAATAAATATAACATGTTGTTGTTAGGTGCCGTCGAGTCACTTCCGACTCATAGTGATCCCATGCACAACATAACGCAACACTGCCCAGTCCTGTACCATCCTCACAAACACTGACATGTTTGAGCCCATCATTGCAGCCACTGTCAATTCATCTCATTGAAGGTCTTCCTCCTTTTCACTGACCCTCTATTTTACCAAGCATGATATCCTTCTCCAGGAACTGGTCTATCCTATTAACATGATTAAAGTACATGGGACAAAGTCTCACCATCCTCGCTTGTAAGTAGCATTCTGGCCATATTTCTTCCAAGATAGATTTGTTTATTCTTCTGGCAGTCCATCATACAGTCAATATTCTTCACCAACACCATAACTCAAAGGTATCAATTCTTCTTGGGTCTTCCTTATTCATTGTTCAGCTTTCACACGCATATCAGGTGACTGAAAAGACCATGGCTTGGTCAGGCGCACTTTAGTCCTCAAAGTGACATCTCGCTTTTTATAACACTTTAAAGAGGTCTCTTGCAGCAGATTTGCCCAATGCAATACGTCATTTGATTTCTTGACTGCTGCTTCCATTGGTGT
>NW_004444029.1:8847110-8877122 GCF_000243295.1 Trichechus manatus latirostris
CTCCATTTATCATGATGTTGCTTATTGGTCCAGTTGTGAGGATTTTTGTTTTCTTTATGTTGAGGTGTAATCCATACTGAAGGCTGTGGTCTTTGCTCTTCATCAGCAAGTGCTTCAAGTCTTCACTTTCAACAAGCAAGGTTTCATCAGCATATTGCAGGTTGTTAATGAGTCTTCCTCCAATCCTGATGCCACATTCTTCTCCATATAGTCCAGCTTCTTGGATTTACTCAGCATACAGATTGAATAAGTATGGTGAAAGGATACAACCCTGGCACACACCTTTCCTGACTTTAAACCACACAGTGTCCCCTTGTTCTGTCTGAATGACTGTCTCCTAGTCTATGTACAGAGATGACTAATAAATTTTAGAATGTTATTTAAATGGATTATTGTAATCCTAGGAGAACAGTCAATATGTTACAATCCCATTAACAATTATTTTAAATAATAGTATAATATTTGCAAATGCATGGATTAAAATCTAGAAAAATAAGCAGTTTAACAGGGGTTTGTTAAGGAGCCCTGGTGGCACAACTGTTAAGCGCTAGGCTGCTAACCAACAGGTCAGCGGTTCAAACCCACTAGCTGCTCCAAAGGAGAAAAGACCTGGCGATCTGCTCCCGTAAAGATGACAGCCTTGGAAGCCCTACATGGGGCAGTGCTACTCTGTCCTATAGGGTTGCTCAGTCGGAATCCACTCAACGGCATACAACAATAGTGGTTTGTTGGGGTCAGGGAATGTGTGATTAGGGGGGAATCTTTCCCTAAGTATGAAATACAGTCTGTGTGATTTGTATTACTTTTGTAATCAGAAAAAAAAAAAGACGACGAAAAAATGATGTGGGTTCAGATGTACACACTTAAATAATTAAGAAACAGGCATTCTGAGCTAGGTTTGGCTCGTTTTAAGTCAAAATATTATCTTCCTGAGATAAAATGCAGAAGACATGTGCTAACATAACTGGACTTGCAGTGAGTTAAACGAAGAAGATGGTGAATCCAAGTCAACTTGGAGAGGAATCCATGGTCATACTCCAAAAGCTTGACTACTGGGTTTGTCCTCGTGAGCACAAAGAAAAATGCATGGTTACTAAAGCTGTGACTAGCTGGTAGATTTTACAGTAACTAGATACCAACACAGTCTGGGCCAAGTTCAGGCACATTTCTGCAATGTTATCATTTGTTGCTTGCTTCTCTCCATATTCCTTACCTTACAGGACCATGTAGCTAATAAAAATGGTACTTATGAGACCTATGCAGAGAAATGTTTATGTTACAAGATGAAGTGAAATAATAAAATTGTCAGTTGCATCCACGTTGTAACTATAGTTATTTCTATTTAAAAGAAAAGGCCTGTATATACAGCCAATGCTTGCAAGGAAACATGGAAAATAAACAGCTGCTATTAAAAGGATGTTGGGATTCTGAGTTATTTTTGTCTTAAAAAAAGTATTCATGGTTATGTTGGTGCAGCAAATAACGAAGAGAACCATTACACTTACGACGCGGAGGTCTTCGATACGTTTTTCAAGCAGCACAGGCAGACCCTCTGGGAGCGTGGGTACCAGCTTGGGCATAACCTGAGAGGCGCAGGCTGGATGGGCAGTGCTTCCATTCTCTCCCCCTGACTCAGACAGGGGGCTGCCATCAGAAGCAGCATCCAGTAATCTGTCAAAGTCAAAATCATCTAGCATCTCAAGGGCATTCTCCGCTTCCTGAAACAGTTCATGTTCATTTGTGCTAACAAAAATGGGGAGGTCTGGATCGGCACCGCTCAGGTTTAAGTCCGAGACGTCATTTCCCAACGCAACAGTGGCAGAGGGGGGCTTATTCAGAGAAGAGGTCTGTAAGGTCACTGGGACTTTGGGATTAGATTCCTTCTTCAATGCATCCTTCTCTTTCTGAAATTTCCGGATCATGGCAGCTAGAGAAAGGGAATCTTTATAACGTTTCTTCTTTTTTTCAGACTTGTGTGAATTTAGAGCCACAACTCTGTGAAGAAAGAAAATGAACAGTTAAGCTATGAATGATTTTGAAGGTTAAATTCCTGTATAAATAAGCAGGCAGAGAATTAAAATAATCACTTGACAGGTGGCAAAGCAAACTGCTCTCACCTTAATTTCTCATTAAATTATACATTTCTAATAGCATCTTCTTAAACATTACCTGGATTAAGTCACCTATGAAAGGCAGACTGTAAACGGCCAATACAGTGATGAAAGGAAGAAGGTCAACAGAAACAAAACTGAATGTAGCTCAGGTTTATTGACGTATACACTTACTCTACAGTTATCGATATGGTTAGGTTCCAAACAGCAGGTTGTTACATGAAAATGGAGGATGACCACATCAGATCACAAAATGGAGGATTGCTATACCATTATATAACTGCCAAACCACTGAGAATCGTGGCTCAGCCAGGTTGACACATAACCTTAACCATCACAGCCAGCGTTACTCTCACCTCGCACCTCCGTGTTCATTACTGTCAGATATACGTCGTTAACGTGCAAAACAGTTGTATGTATTTTTTACTATTGTTGTAAATGCGAAATGTCAGATAACGAGACAGTCGGTAAGTGAGGAGTAGGTGTACTAAGTTACAATGAAATGTTCACATTCTTTAGCATATCTATAAAGTAGTCACCTGAAGAATGAACTAAGTAAAGAAATGCACTTTTGCTGAAAACAGGTTTGCCTTATAACCAGGAAGCCCACACTGTATGCCTTCAAACCAGTACCCAGGGTGGTCTGTGCTTCAAACTACCACAGAAACAAAAACCCTCCTGTATCTGAGAATCTTTATCTACCATGCCATGTCTCCCTAGATCCTATCCTATCTGCTAGTAACTGCAGATCATATTTCACTTCCATTTCAGTAAGAGGAACAGCAGCGTTAGGCAATCAGTTAGATATGTGTAATTTTCAATGACAACACGTTCCCTACTGAAACTATGAGGGAAGGGTGGTCTCAGTTGAGCCATTACTTCTAAGGAATCGTCTCCAAATCCCACAGCTTAGATGGTTTCGTGTATACTAAAAAAAACAAACAACAACCAAACCTATTGCTGTTGAATCAATTCCGACTCAGAGTGACCCTACAGGAAAGAGTAGAGCAGTCCCATAATTTCCAAGGCCATAATCTTTATGGAAAGAAGCACTGGTTTCTCAGTGGTTAAACACTTGGATGCTAACCGAAAGGTCAGCCGTTTGAACCCACCAGTCACTCCACGGGAGAAAGATGTGGCAGTCTGCTTCTGTAAAGATTACAGCCTAGGAAATGCTATAGGGCAATTCTACTCTGTCCTATAAGGTTACTATGAGTCGGAATCAACTCGTTGGCAATGGATTTTTTTTTTTAATCTTTACAGAAGCAGACCACCACATGTTTCTTCTGCAGAGTAGCTGGTGGGTTCAAACCACTGACTTTTTGGTTAGCAGCCAAGCGCTTAACCATGGCACCATGAGGGCTCCTTTGATGTACACTACAGGACCTAAAAGATTAGTAGTACCTTGCAGGCAGGCCCATGTTTCATGTATTGCAATCCACCAAAATCTAATCTAGAACAGTGCCTGGTATATAGCAGGTGATCAATAAGTATTGCTGAATCAGTAACTTATAAAGTTGAGGAACGGATAAATTCGATAGAAGGCATTACTATAGCTTTTGTCCCTAAAGAAGTCTGACTGTAAATCATAAACATTTAAGTCAACCACGTACGATTTTTTCCTTAATAATTTCATGAGTCAAGGGTCACTAAAATTCCAGGCTTATTAGAAGGGGAGAAATACCTCCCTACATCAACCTTTTGGATAGTGATAGCTCCAAATTCACATGCAACTCCCCTGCTACAAAGGGGAGGAAAATCCAGCCCTTCACAAGTTTCTTTCTCTTAGTTTGGCAAAAAAAGTCAGAGACAAGAGCAGGCAATTGGTAATTTTATGATTGCATGGTACAAACATTTTATTCTTTTGACTTAAAGTTTTTGAGAAATTGTTTGGTTTTTAGAGGCAATATGGTTACTTAAAATCACAAGCTTTAAGAAAGGCTAAATAAAATCAATGAAATTTTTAATATTAAAAGAACCCCAAGTCATTCAAATGTTGCCTACCGCCCATACTCAACCCCTAGGCTTTCAAGCTTAGTTTCAATACCGTAAGATTAAAACAATTTGTTCCATGTTTATACCATCTTCTCAAACTGATTCTGGGTAGTAAAAAGTTGTAATGAGCAAAGTACTCAATGAACCCATCTATAAATTTGATCTAAATCACTGTCTGAGTCTCTATGATGTCAAAGCCTTCTACTTATTAATAAATGCTACAATATTACCAAAATTATTACAATAGGCCATTGATATCTATAAATACTATACTAAATTAGACCCAGCTTAAACGGGATGAATTGGTGCTGAATCTGTCCTTCTAGTAAGGTTGTCATCCTGTGACACTGGTCCCTTCTCACACGTTTAATTCAACATACCCCAGTTGTTTGGGTACTTTTTTTCTTGGCTTCTTCTCCTTTTCTCCTTCCTCTTTCCGCTTCCGCTTCTTCATCTCAATATCATCTTTTACTTTGGAAACCTGCAAAATGAACAGAGAGTGCACACTCATCTACATACCAGTGTTTTACTCGCTGATGCTAGCCATCCGGTATCCCAGCCAGTGGTTCATTTCACCTTCAGTGGGCCTTAACGATCGCTTGTTGAAAGTGCAGATCCTTGGAGCCCATGAATCAAACCCCTGGTTTTGATTCAGTTGTATGGGGTAGGCCCTGGTAGTCTTCATTTTTGACAAACAATCTGGTGATTCTGGTGCAAGTAGTCTTTGGACCACACTTCAGAAAACCTTTATCTAAGGTCACTCATCTATCCAATTCCCAAATATTGTATCCACAAATTCTATAGTTTGCTTTACAAATTACATCTTAGGAAAGGTAACAGGGCTATTAACAATCATTTCTATACCAAGTCTTAATTTCCTAGAAATAGTAGATTATTAGACCACAAATGCAGAGAGGTTTAAAAGAAAACATAACCCTACGGTGATCCAAATACCTAATCTTTCCTTCTCTACATACTTTTATTTTAAAGCATGTAATTAACTATAGATTCATTAACCAACGGTTAGCATTTTATTTTTCTTCACATGCACAGCTGTAGCACAAGTAAAACTAAAAGTATATACATCCAATTAATTAAATGTTCTGAGTACTGTTGCAATGTCGGACACACTCACTTTAGGTGGCTTGTGCTTTTGGTTGTCGGTAATATCTTCCTCTTCAGTGTCTGAAGCCTGACGAAACTGGAGAGTGCCAGTGTTGATGTAAAAGCCGCCATATTTTGTGGTTAGAGAAGCAGGAACTAATTCGTCATACTAGGTTAAAAAAAAAGTTTCAGATTCATCCTATTGTCTTTAATTCTGAAGTAAATATATGTCAAAGAAACTCATTCACCATGTCAGGATCTTCCTCAAATCTCAATTGGAAAACTGATGTCACAAATGACTGCAATAAAAGATGTTTGTTATATCTATTATCACTGCAGCATTATTCACAACAGCAAGAACATGGAAACAGCCTAAGTGCCCTTCAACAGATGAATGGGTAAGCAAACTGTGGTGCAGACATACAATGGAATACTGTGCAACCATAAAGAACAATGACGAGCCTGTGAACATGGATGGATCAGGAAGACATAATGCTAAGTGAAACAAGTCAATCACATAATGACAAGTATTACATAACCCTTCTTTTATAAGAAGACCAAAAAAAAATATATACATACACACACACACACACACACACACACACACAATGTTCACTGGTGGTTACCGGGGGAAGGGGGAATCACTCTCTAGATCATAGATACTTGTTATTTTTGGTGATGGGAAAAGTAGCACAGAATGTGGATGTAAGGAGCATACCCTGACCAAAGTAAACAATGCCACTAAGAAGCACACAAGAGAAAAGGATGTTTGTGCTAAAGAATATGACATATATCGTTTGGCAACCACACCAACAATCAAAAAAAAAAAAGCACACAGTCACATATGTAGGTGTACAGTGTATAGGCATATATGTGTACAGGTAGGTAAAGATGAATACCTACATGTGCACCGATAGAAGTATCTATAGGTACATGTATGTACACATGTGTATGCATGCATATATATTCACAGAGGACACAGTCACAGATACTTCTCAGACATAACCAAACATCTTGTGAGAATGGTTTTCTGAGTTTGAAGGCTTAGGACCTTAGTCTCATGGGACAACTCAGTCAACTGGCATTACAAAATTCACACTCTGCATCCTAGGGAGGCAAGTAGTCTCTGGGGTCTTAAGAGCTTGCAAGCAGCCATCTAAGGTACAACTACTGGTCTCTACTCTTCAAGAGCAAAAGAGAAAGAAGGAAACCAAAGTCTCAGGGAAGAAACTAGTCTACAGGGCTGACAGTCTACGCAAACCACAACCTTATCTACCATGAGACCAGAAGAACTAGATGGTGCCCAGCTACCACTACCACTACAACAAGCGTTCTGATCAGGGTCACAATAGATGGACCCTGACAGAACAGGAGAAAAACACAGAACAGAACTCAAATTCTTAAAAAGTCCAGATTTAATGGACTAGTTGAGACTAGAGGACTCCGTGAGACTATCGCCCTGAGATACTCTTTAAACCTTGAACCAAAACTATCCCGAGGTCACCTTTTAGCAAAATAACAGACTGGCACACAAAATAAAGGATATTACCCATGAGTACCAAAACCAAAACCTGTTGCCATCAAGTCGATTCCGACTCATAGCAACCCTACAGGACAGAGAAGAACTGCCCCACAGGGTTTCCAAGGAGTGCCTGGTGGATTCGAACTGCCAACCTTTCGGTTAACAGCCAAACTCTTAACCGCTGTGCAACCAGGGTTTCCACCCATGAGTACCGTACTCCATTAAAAAACCATCTGTGTAAGACCAAGAGGTCAAAAATTACTCTAAAGCAAAGATGAGAAGATAAGGGGCAGGGAAACTAGAGTACTGGAAATGGAACAACTAGAATGCAATTAAAGAGAATGCTGACACATCATGAAAAATGTAACTAATGTCACAATAATCTGTGTAGAAACTGTCAAATGGGAACCTAATTTGCTGTGTAAACTTTCACCAAAAACACAACAAAATATTATTTAAAAAAAGATGTTTGGAGAAAAAGTTAATATATGGAATAAAAATTAGGTCTGATCATTAGTTATTTATCAAGAAAGGAACTTCTGGAACAATTAAGTAAATTCTAAATATATCACCTGCTGAGAAGATGTTAAGGATCATTGCTACTCTTTCTAATAACAAAAGGCTCTGATGAGACCCTGAAACAAGAACTAAACCTCAGTCATAAGAGAATAAATAGCAAAGCCATTTCTTCTGTCTTAGCTCTCAGCTTCTAAGTGGGAAAATTTTTGAAAACAATGTTTCAAAGAACTGTAGCATGTAGGTGCTTCAAAGGAGAAAATCACTGCCCAGGTCTGTAGGCACACACCACTGAGGGTATACTCTGAGCTGGGCACTGCTCACCGCAAGGGTATCGACTGTCTGTGTCAGACTGATGGCCTGAGCCCGAAGGAAACCTCACGTCCTCAAAGCCCAGATCAGAATGTTTATCATTCTCTTACCTGATGAAGAGGGACAAAAGGAAAACATTAAACAAAGGCCAATCTTAACTGATGGAAGGGGTTCCTAGTGAGAGAGGAAAAAGGAACTACTTATCTAACAATAGCAAGATACCTGCTACCTGGGGTCCCTACACTGGGGGCATTTCAAGTTATATAACTAATCTTTAAGAAAGGCAGGTTTTTGAGGAAAATTCTGTTTTTTTTCATTTTCTTTTTATTATTGTACTTTAAATGAAGTTTACATTTCAAGCTAGTCTCCCATACAAAATTTTTATACATACATTGTTATGTGACCCTAATTGCTCACCCCTTTCCACCCAATTCCACATAACCATTCAACCAGCTCCTGACCCTCTTCTGCCTTCCCATCTCACCTCCAGTCAGAAGTGCCCCTTTTGTCTCTTGTATCTACTTGAGCTAAGAGGCACACTCCTCACAAGTATCACTTTATGTCCCACATTCCAGTCCAATCCCTGCCTGAAGAGTTGGCCTCAGGAATTGTTTTAGTTCTGGGCTGGCAGAGAACCCGGGGGCCGTGCTTTCCGGGGTTCCTCCAGTCTCAGTCAGACCATAAAGTCTGGTCTTCTTACTAGAATTTGAGTTCTGCACCCCACTTTTCTCCTGCTCCATCAGGGACTCTCTGTTGTGTTCCCTGTCGGGGCAGTCACTGGTGGTAGCCGGGCACCATCTAGTTCTTCTGGTCTCAGGCTGATGAAGTCTCTGGTTTATGTGGCCCTGTCTGTCTCCTGGGCTGAGGAAAATTTCTTTACTAGAGGCAAGGAACAGACACAGCCTATAAGTTACTGTAAGAATTAAGCGTAAGTACAGAAACTGTGATTTTTAACCTGTATTCTTGTACAGTTGTGGAGAATGGAACAGGAGGGCACTGCCAGCGTAATCAGATCAAATCAAGAAGAAATGAAGTAAGCAAAAATAAATAAACAATCATAACACAGAAAAAGAAAAGACATGACGTGAATGACTTTCTCGGTACAGGTAAGACCTTACAGAAAAGGGCCGGCACCGGGTGTCCGTACAGGAATGATGTGAGGAGCGAAGGATTCAAAGTGAAAAGGCTGTAGTTGTTATTCTGAAAATGTTGAACTGTGATAAGATAAAAGCACTGGTGTTTTTTGCTTACATGTACTTGTATAACACTTTCTAATCTCCCACGCTTCTTCAAATAAATTACTGCATTTGGCCCTCATGATGCCCTCGTGAGGCAAGGCAGGCATATATTATTCCCGTTTTTTAAGTGAAAACCAGGCTCTGAGAGGTCAGGCACTGTGCCACAGCAATTCTGTTAGTCAGGGCAGAGTCACTGGCTGACTCCCAACCTATCACTGCACCAAACCCGGTCGTCACCAGGCAGATGAGGTTCTGTCGTGCTCGAGTCTGTCACGTAGTATTCTGAGCTCTCGCTATCAGGGCAGTCCTCAGAAAAATCAACTCCTCAGGCACATTCTGTCTCACTCTCTAAGCAGAATGTGTTAAGACGACATGGAATATCGAAGTGGAGACTCAGAAGGCCTGGATTTAGATGGCTACCTATTGTGATCCAGGGCAAATCACGTAACCTCAATTGCGGGGTTGTAAAATGGGGACAATACTTAACTTCACAAGGCTCTAGTGAAATTTAAAAGAGCGAACCTAAATAAAAGTGTTACTCAGCCTGGTATTATTATTTACTACTAATAAAGAATAAACGTGGGACTAAAAAGAAACTTCAAAAACATTTATTTTCAGGTATTTGTAGTATCTTCACTCTCTATGGAATACTACACAAACACTGAAAGCGTACTGACAGTACAATCAGTGGGAAGAACAGAGAATAATGTTGTCCGTGACTACACAATCGTGTTGTATCATTGTTTTATGTCTGAATTACTTCATAAAAACAACCAATGAATCTGCTAAGGGCAGTGATGCTAAATCATCTTGCAGGTCCATAAACAACCTGTATTTTAGTTCAATCTCCTCCTGTAAAACAGGGACCTACCTATCTTGTCCTATATATGTCAGAAATGAATTACAGAATCTGACAACTTAAATCTACAAAATCTATCCTTATTTTACTAAAATAGTGGCTTTTAAATTTTCTTCACCACAACTCAGAGTGGAAAATACATCACACATCAAAATGCAGTGCATAGGCATGCACACACACAAATAAAATCAAAAGTATTTAATCTCATGACCAGTGATGTACTCTGGTAGCTTCTATTCTATTCTATTCCAGCTCACTTTCTTTAAAAATGCTGGTCACATTCTCTAAATTGATATGTAATCCAATTATGGGTTACAAAAACCAGTTTGAAAAACACTTTATTCAAATATTGTGAATGCTACAAAAGAAGATATTAAAAATGTTATTTATGTAAGCCTAAATACATGCAATGCCCATTTACATCTAGCTGAGTTCTCCCTTGGGTAATTTAGAATTCAGAATCTCCCTTCCATAGAATCATGCAATGCTTACACTGATATTAATGCTTTACACTTGCTTTATGCTTTTCAGAGCAGGTTTATATACACTGTCTTACTTGAGCCACAGAATAATTCTGGGGGGCAAGCAGGCCACAGCAGGGAACACTCGGTGATGCTAAAGGACTTGCTTCGTGGATATTTTCACCACCACACACACGAAAGATACTTAAAAAGAAAAAAAGACTTTCTCCAGGTCATAGGACAAATGAGAAACCGAGTCAGGACCAGAATCTAAGTCTTCTGACTTGAGCTCAACTCAAAGAGTTCCAAATCAAGGACAAGACCCTTGAAGACATCCCATGCCCTAACTTACTGGCTGACAAACTTCTTGGTAACAGGAAGCCCTCTCCACTCCAAAGGGCACTGGCCATATTTTACAGCTGCCAACCAGGTTGCCTGGTATGGTGAAGCCATTTATGTCAGGACAGCAGAAACAATGTAGGAGTATGAGAGGGCACCCAGTGTGCCTCCGCGCAAAGTCCTTCCCACTACTACACGCTCTGTCATCATCCATACAACCAAGCACTATAGCGACAGGAAAAAGACGTGCTAATTGTAGGTAGCGTTTCACAGCCCCCCAGCCCCCTTAGCGTCACTTTCTGTGCCTCCTAATTAATCACTCACGCTGCAAGGCTATCCTAAGGGCAGGGTTTAGATGACTCTAGTATTGGAAGAATGTCAGAACATATATCTCACCTATCCCAAACCATGGCATGCCCTCATTCATTTACTATGTGATCAACAGACTGCTGCAGGCTCTAAATGCTCGTCATTTTATAAGAAAAAAAGGATTCCAAAGGAAAAGCTGTAGGGTTTAATCAAAATAAACTGGCAATAAAGGCTGGCACTCGATCAACTGCCATTATACTAAGGCACAGCAGCAGTAAACAATTAAATACATTCTAAAGATGTCTGCGAGATTAACTTCAACCCAGTAGCACCAATTTTCAAGATCACATGGTTCTCATTGAGAAGTTATTTCAAAATACACCTAGCCAAGTTTGGGAACACCAATAAAAATTCAAGATACACCCTGTGACCAATAAATTTCCAAAAATAGAAATTCATCCTGCATATGTATTTGCTCTCTATAAATATACTGCACACGTTTACTCAAGTACACAAAGATAAATGTGCACAGATGCTCAATTATTTGTAAGTGTATAAAGCTGTACACAATCTAAATGTGCATCAACAGGGAATAGATTTAATAAATTACACAACACAGATCTATTCTCTAACAGCCATTAGAAGGGACAGATCTATGTGCTAATGTGAAACTAACATTAAATTACATTATGTAAGGGGATGGAGTTAGGGGGTTGCTGGCTGATCAGCACAAACTTTGATACCTTGGCCATCGACGTACATAAATTTTTCCTAGATTCAAATTGAATGTTACCTTCTCATCTGGCTTCTACTACTTTAAACTCTTTCTGCTAGCTGCTTCTCTCCAAACCTGAATATGCTTATCTTAGATAAGTGGGACTTGACATACAAAGATAACATTTTCACTTTAGGAAATTTTTTTTTCTGTATAATTACAGGAAAATTGTGTGTCAATGGAATTTTCGAATAAGTTAATACTTAATATGTAGAACGAGTGAAATTAAAATGTGGGATACATAAAATATATATATACAGAAAAGCTAAGGTTAAAAATATATGTACTATGACCTCATTTGTGTTAGCATTTATAAAGGGTATACAGGTACATGTTTACAACACATGGAAATTTTTGGATGACCACACAAGCTTAATAGTGCTTACCTTTTGCGAGTGAGACTTTTGGGGTACTTCTGCTTTCTACTTCATACCCTCTTGTACATTACTGTTGTTTTACCATAAGCATATATTGTTTTATAATTTAAAAAAACCAAAAAATAAAACCTCAAACAGCAAAAATCTCTTATTTAGGCCTTACCTCCAGAAATTCTAATTTAGCATGTTTGGTTCAAGACAAGTACATCAACAGTCCTGCCCCCAACTGAGAATCATCAGTCTAATGCAATGGTTTTCAGCATCTGGCTATAACTTTCTCCTGCCTTTTTCTTTTTTTCCCAAAACAGTTTTTTGTTATCAGTTAGGGCAAGAAGTAGCTCATGAAATCAATACTAATCACACAAGTCTGAAAACTAAAGAACTAAAGAGACTCTTTCAGGAATCCTGGAATGGAACTCAGCATATTCAAAACCATGGTCTAGCAGAGGGCTCGGCAAACTCCAGCCCATGGGCCAAATCTGGTCTGCTGTTTGTTTTTCTACAGACTGACACCTAAGGATGGTTTTGCATTTTTAAATGGCTGGAAAAAATCAAAAGAAGACCAATATTTGTGGCATGGAAAAATTATACGAAATTTAAATTTCAGCATCCAAAAATAAAGTTTTACCGGAACATAGCCACACTCTTCGACGTATTGTCTATGGCTACTCTCACGCCACAATGGCAGAGGTGAGCTGTGACACAGGCCACTTGAACCACAAAGCCTAAAATACATACTATCTGGCTCTTTACAGAAAAAGTCTGTCGAATCCTGGTCTAGTATAATCATGTAAGAATGACTCATCATGGGCCCACCCAACATTAAAAATTTTTAAATCCACCAAACCCACTGCCGTCGAGTCGATTTCGACTCATACCGACCCTAGAGGACAAAGGAGAATTGCCCCACAGGGTTTCCAAGGAGCAGCTGGTGGATTTGAACTGCAGAACTTTTGGTTAGCAGCCGAGCTCTTAACCACTGCACCACCAGGGCTCCTTTAAATTCATAGCATCCTTTAAAAAAAAGAAAAGAGTGACAAATCTTTAAGCAGTGAAAATGGCTTTAAAAAGTACAAGCAAAAACATTCATTGAGCTATTATAGTTAGTTTACCCTTCATTTCTACTATCCCAAACAAACAAAGAATTTGCGGTTATATTAAAGATACATTACTCACAGCCTCTGAGTTATCAATAAACGGGTCTGTCTCATCATAGCCAAAGCCTATATCAATTAAATCTTGTAGCCGATCCTTCCGGTGTTTACGGGGTTTCCCACCCTGCAAAGAACAGATACGTTAGACTGACCCGGTACTCACACTGTTTCCAGGAAGTTACAAAATATCTGTTAGAAGAATTCCAAATAATTTTTGTAGATCATCTCCCCTCCAAGAGTTTAACTTCTCTGACACCTTGAATGTAAATTGCACTCAATGACTTCCTTCCAAAGAGTACAGCATGGAAAACCACAACAAAAAATTAGCTGCTGTCAAGTTGATTCCGACTCACGGTGACCCTCATGTATTAGAGTAGAACTGCACTCCACGGGCTTTTCGGTGGCTGAGTTTTCGGGAGTCAGTTCTACTCTGACAAGGGGAGGTTTCTAGGAAATTCGAGTTATTCTATTGAGAAAATGTAACACACAAGCAATTAAGTACATGAAGGACTGTTTCACCCTAAAAAAAAAAAGAGGGCTTAAGAAGTACATAAAATCCCACAGAAGAACACTAATAAAGAAGACTAGACCTGCTACATATTAACCATATTTAAATTTACAGGAGTTAAAACAGACATTGCATGAATATAAGAATAAACAGATTGATAGAACTGTTCATAAACCTACACGAGTATGTAAGAATTTAAGATGAAAAAGGCAGCATTATAACCCAATGGAGAGCAATTACCATAATAAATCAAATAAATGCAATTAAAGTAAGAGACCAATTTCTATCAAATCATAAACTTTTAAAATTCTGGCAAGATGGAGAAGAAATAGGAATGAGTAAACATTTGTGATAAGGGGACACTAATAAAGCCCTTTTGGGAAATAATCTGAAAGCATCTGCCAAGAGACATTTCCAAACTCTTACATTTTCTTCTTTTGCCTCTTTTATGTTTTGCAAATTTTCTATGAGGTATTACTATCATAATGGAAATACGTTAACATACTTTAAAAAATTATCTTAATTAACCCAATAATTCTACTCCTAAGTTATGCAGCCCATTTCTAAGCACTACTTAGAAGGAATTCACATTTAAGTATGAAAAGTCCTTGTCCTCAAGGAACTGAAAACAAAACAGTCTACTCAGCAAATGTAGTATCGAGGTCCTACCACAGGGCACAGGCTGTGCTGTGTATTAGGGACACAGCAATGAAGACAGACATGGTTTCCAGCCTTCGTGGATTTTACAGTGAGGCAGAGGAGAAAAAGTGAACAAATAATGACAGCCACGATAAATGACAGAAAGGAAAAACACAGGTTGTACAGACAGCTTTGAACAGAGGGCCTAATCCAGGCTTCCTGAAGACATGTATGCACAGACAAGGATGAGTGGAGTTAAGCCGTTTGTGGAAGCTGCTGAAGGAGTTAGAACTGGAAGGAACCTGAAAGACTGGCTACTGCCGTCGTGTGGGACCACAGGTCAGGAGGAGGTCAGTCAGAAAAGCAATCAGAGATCTGCAGTGCTCATGATGATAGCCAGCACTCATGAGTGCTGACTTTGCATTAGACCCTAGACTAAAGAGCTATTATTTCACATTTGCCAAATGCAAAAAAACTAACATTGAGAAAGGTCAAGTGACTTATCTGAGGCCACATGGTTAGAAAGTGGTAGAGTCAATCTTCAAACCCATGGCTATCTGACTCCAAAGTGCCATTCGAGTAAAAGTGCTAGAACAGAAGTTACAGAACCTATAGCGTCATTTTTTAGTCAAGACACTGAAATTCAACACACCAAATGGAAATCAGCGCCTCCACTGTTCTCCAAATAAGCTTCTCCCACTTGACATTCCCACTTTGTTCCTTCTGTCTTAAAACTTCATTATTAGCTAAAATTAAAAAGACAGAGGATATTAAGTGTTGACAAGGGTGTGGAGCAACTGGAACTCTCCTACATCACTGGTGGTAATCCAAAGAGATACAGCCACATTGGGAAATACTTTGGCAGTTTCTTAAAAAGTTGAACATATGCTTAAAAACTGGGAACAACTCAAACGCGTATCATCTGGTAGATAAATTGTGTACACCCATACAACAGATTACTACTCAGCAATAAAAAGGAAGGGACTACTGACAGATGCAACAAAGTGGAGAAATTCCAAAAGCATTATGCTAAGTGAAAGAAGCCAGATACATTCACAGGAATTTCTAGAAAAGGCAAAAACTGTAGTGACAGGAAACAGCCAGTGATTGCCAGGGGCCAGGGCTAGGGCGAGAGGATGGTCCACAAAGGGGGTACAAGGAGACTTTCTGGGGTGGTGGAATTGTTCTATGTCATGATCATGGTTGTGTTTGCACGACTGACTGCATTTGTCAAAATTCATCAAATCGCACATTTAAAATGGATGAGTTGTATTTATTTATATTCTACCTCAATAACGCTCATTTAAAAAAAAAAAAAACCTCTCATTATCATTTCTACCCATCGACTGTCCCCACAAACCCTTGTCCACATGACTGCTTACATCGTTTAGCTTCCTTTCCATTCCACCTGCCACTGCACTGCTGGCCCTTGTGTTTGGCTTAAATGCAACGAATGTCTTAAATAGCCTCCCCTCCCTCAAATTTATCCTGCACGATACCACCTAATTAATATTTCTAGAATATCATCTTATATCACTCCCCTGCTCAAAATGCTTCCAGAAGCACTCTACTTATTACAAGATAAATCCAAAACCCTTAATATGGCATTAAATGCCTTCTACATGTTGCCTCAAAGTACCTCTCCAACTTTTTTCTCACAATGTTCCAACTTGAACACTATGATCACTCAATCTCTCCATCCTCTCTCCCCCAAACATACCTGCTTATCTCTCCTCAAGCTCTCCCCTTATTTGGAAGAGTCTCTTACTCCTCTCTGGATCCTCCCACACTTCACAGCTGAGTCCAAGTTTTAAACCTTTTCTCCAGGAAACCTTCTAATTAAAAAAAAAAAAAAAAAAAAGGTCTTTTTCTGCTCTCCTAACATATATTTTGTCTAAACAGAACTAGCTCCCTATAAGATTTCCTGGGGAAAATTTAAAAAACAAACAGGCTCTGCTGTCATGAGTACAGTCAGACATATGCAGAAGTGCAAACAATTTATGGAAAATCAGAGATTTAGGAACATCTAAATCTAATCAAGTTGATCGATTTGTTACCATAGGAAATTCTGATTGTTGTTAACAGTTCTGGGTCCACAATCTAATGGCGGCTGGTAGATTCGAACTGCTGACCTTTTGGTTAACAGCCAAGCTCTTAACCGCTGTGCCACCAGGGCTCCATAAAATGGTTCGTACTGTTAAATTAGTAAAAGTGAATCTCATCAAGCACAGTAAACAAAATGGCTAAAGCTTTTACTTGATTATAATTGCATTAATCTGACCAAAATGCCACCCAAAAGTATAAGATCTTCACCAAGCATCATAACAATGATAGAATCATAACAATGATACAGGTATGAATTATATATACTATGACACATCCACTGAATGTTAATATTGTCATTCAAAAACAATGTTGTAGAAGAATATGTATTAATATAGACAGTAAAAAAAGCAACTGGCCAAAAGCAGTGTATAGCTTAGGCTGTTCTCAAAAAAGGCCAACACCAATGTTCACGAAGCAGCTACAAAGGTGTTCAACCTGACTGGTGATCACAGAGGCAGCATTAAAATCCCAGGACGCTGCTTTTGCAACTACACTGTCATACAAACAGTATGATCTCATTTATAAAAGACAACACAGCAACAGATGTCTATAGATAGATAACATGCTGGCAGAACAGGCAAGCAGATAACCATGCTTATTGCTACTGGGAAAGAGATATAATTGGAGACAGTGGTGAAGGATTTTGGTTTAATATGCATTATCTGAAAAAATTTTTTAATAATAGGAATGTAATCATATATTACTCAGGTGTATAAAAATTTAAAAAAAAGGACAAACGAGCACATACGTAAGCATACATTTATTGAAAAAGCTCTTGAAGGATACACATCCAACTGTCAACAGTGGGCACGCCTGGCAGTGGGCTTACAGATGGGTAGATGATTTTTATTTTCTTTTTGTTGATCTAGATTTATACATTCTTTTACAATGAACAACCACCCTTTGAAATACATGGATATGCTTACATATGCCCAATGCCCAGGGGACCTGAGAAGAGGGAGTGAGTGAGGAGTGGGAGGGAGATTTACTTTTCATTGTATTACCTTTTGTTATCTTTCGAATTTTTATTGAGTACACGTAGGTATTACCCATTCAAGAAAGTTTACTCTCCTAGGTAAATTTCAATACCTACCTTTCAGATTTTTCAACTCCTTCTTAATGGCTCTGCTTCCCAGTCCCACTGTGGGGAAAAGCTTTGGATAACCTGTATTTGACACATCCATACCTGAGCAGCTGTTTCTTAAATCCCTCCCCAACAGCCAGGGTGCCGCAGCCTTTACTCTCCATTTGCTGTCAGGCACATTCCACCTCCCTCCTTCCTCACAGAGGCCACCAGTTTTCTGGCCTTCGTTTCCTTTTCCTCACTTTTGGGCCTTTCTGGAAAAACTCATACCCTTGGTCTGCCTTCTGCCCAACCTACCCTTTTCTAGTCTCTAACCTCCAGGCCCCAAGTTATGCTAAAATTCAATGCAGTGCAAAGTGTATTATCTGAAATCAAACTTTCTGCAGCTGCCATAAAGATACACATAAATTAACTCACAGACAGCAAAATTCCCCTAAAGGAGCTCGAGATTGGCAAAGGATCCTCCTACAGCGTCTTCCCTGTGAGCCTATTCTGAAGTGCCTGCCCTCTTTGCCAGCATCCTCGAGGAGAACACTCCCCGCAGAGGGATCCAAGGCTCACCTGATGAACTCCCTGGGCCTTCACAGCTGTGGACAGCACACAGTTTACACAGTCATCTCATAAAAACACAGATTTTATTTTCTAAACAAAGAAACAAAGCCCCCCTTTAATTCTGCTAGATCTAAAATGAAAAAAAAACCTTTCAACCTACTCCTCTAGGGCACCAGTTCACTACGACTCAGACAGCCAAATATTACTTACTGAGTCATCGTTAGTACCTGCTTAACCTGATAATCAGTGCTTCACGCCAATGTAGTCTGATTACACTGTAACTCTACACTGGAAAACAAGATGGGCTTCGAACAGGGCCCCCGACTGCCTTCAGGTACTAGCAACCCTAGCCAATATCCAACAGGCACTGAGCACCTACAGTGGACACAGCATGACACCAAGAGCTCAGAAAGTCTCCAGTCTTACAATTGAGAAGAAAAAATCCCCAAGTCACAAAACTTCCCTTCTTGTCCCAGCCCTGCCACTACCTGATCTTTCTCCATCTCTGCAAATTTCCACAACCTACCTATAGAAAAGGGTGGAGTTTCGAGTTAGTGAAAAGACAGCCAAGAGGCTGACTTCAGAGGACAGAAAGGAGTATAGAGATTTCTATA
The DNA here is from genome assembly GCF_000243295.1 of Trichechus manatus latirostris. Lineage (NCBI taxonomy): Eukaryota > Metazoa > Chordata > Mammalia > Sirenia > Trichechidae > Trichechus > Trichechus manatus. The sequence continues at coordinate 8,865,686 of NW_004444029.1, forward strand.
ATCACGGCTTACGAACGTGGGCCCTTCTGCCCAAATACCTGAGCACTGCTGATTCTCACTTGTTCCTAAGGGTCTAAGAAGGTTTAAGAGAATTTATTTAGCTCAGAGAGGCCGAGGAATTAAAAGGGCATGCCATGGCAAGTGATTACAACTGGTAACTGTAATAAAGAAATGATTATTTGAGCTGGAATTCTCTCTTGCCCTTTATGTAAGATCCCCTCGGTTCGTTTTAAAAAGGTTATTATTTTATGTTTTTACCATTTCTGTAATGCCATACTATTGCTAGTCTATAGAACCCTAAATACACTGCAATTTGTGCTTCGTAAGTAGAATGTACTTCGTGGTGGTATTAATAAGTTTGCCCAAACACACTCCTTCACCCAGAGCCCTTCCAAATTGGTCCTTTGGGACCAGACCCAACATAAGGTCAAACAGAGGAAAACCAGCCCAGGAAGCTCTAATCCCTCAGCAAGTGTGGATGATCAATTAGTACTATGAGAAACTCATATAATTCTTAAAACTCCCAGAAGGAATGCAGACAGGCTATTCTAACTAGTTGAATCAGTGTCACATTTGAGAACACGTTTTTTTAAACAAGCTACTCAACTGAATACTGTTTACTGTGAAGAAGTCACTCAGGTGAAATTACAGTTTTTCCAAGGTATTTCCATTCTTTAAAACGTATATCTAGACAAAATCAGTTTTAAAAGCAACACCAAAATAAAATACTTTTTATAAATATGCTTTGTTTCTGAGTAAAAATTGTGTTACTCCATTTGATCAACTGCTGTATTTTTAACACTGCTCAGTTACTTTTTACCAGCAAATCTACCCGATCCTCCTTTTAAAATAAACAGGAAGCTATGGGGGCTCTGGGAGGCCAAAGGTACAAAGAATGAACAGTTAGGGATGGTATTCCAAGTCTATACACTACAGAAAATAGACTGAACTCAGAGTCATAATGTGACTTCATGAATGTGAATAAATGCCGGCAGAATACACATCCTCCTCTTTGGTCACTGAGATTCCAGCAGTCTTAGCTGAGCACCTAAGCACCAGGTAACGCGCCAGGTGCGTTTACTTAGGTTACTGAATTTACAGCCAGTCTTAGGATAGCATGGTCTTTCAAGATGGCTGGGGTAACAGAGTGAGAAAAATCACAAAGAAATCTTCAACCTCCACAGGCTATCCTGTGTCCTAGAAGGCTGAGCGAACACACCTATACCCACCAAAGTAAGCCTCGTTCTCTGCTCTAGCGGGTATGAAGGCACTGGAAAACGCATACACGTACAACCTAAAAACCATCCACTGGGCTGGAAAGTGGGATAGTCAGGCTAAGCGTCTGGAGCCCTGACGCTGGGAATGGGGGATAGCTCGGGGCACCTTTAACCTGCTTCCTCCCCACAGTAACCAACAAGACTGATGGGGAGCCTACAGTGTGGCAGAAATGTCAAAACCCAGACTCAGCTATTTAGTAAGATTTATGTACAACAGCCAGTTGTGTATATTCTAGGCAAAAATCAGTACTTCATAGCCATACTGCCCTTTTCCCAAAAAACCATTTAGCAATTGGTGCTGAACACGGACTGTCACGTTACCTGAGCAGAAGAGCAATGTAACAGGAAAGAGGTCACAGGCAATAAAAATAGGACAGGATGGGGAGGAAGCCAGGAGCTCCTTTTACTATTTATTCTGTGCTCCCTATAATTTTCCTGGGTGGTGCAAATGGTTAACACACTCAGCTGCTACCTAAAAGGTTGGAGGTTCGAGTCCATCCAGAGGCACCTCAGAAGAAAGGCCTGGTTGATCTACTTCCAAAAGCTCACAGTCGTTGAGAACCTTATGGAGCACAGTCCTGCTCCGACACACACGGGTCCCCGTGAGCTGGAAACGACTAGACAGCAACTGGTAATTTCTCGTATCACTGCTTTTCAACTACCAGAACTGTCTTGCTCCTTCTTCCCAGAGCAACAGCAACAAGAGAAAGGCCACATCCTGTGTTCCATGGTCTTCCTTCCCAACTCCCTCAAGTGGCCAGCGGGCTCCACCTCCCACAGCTCCTCTCCCACACAAGCACAGCTACACGCACTACAGGACTCCAAACCCCAGGCTTGCCTCTCAGGCCTTCCAACAAACCACAGACTCACCATGAACATCACCCTCACACCCAGCCACATCCCAAAGCATCGTATTTCTCCCTCTACCTGGAAACCCCAAATGAATTTAACTCCCTCAGTTCTCTGGAACTTCCTACACACGCATTCCCCTTGACAATGGAAATGGCACGCCCTCCCACATGCCACACACCACTCTGCTGGCAGAAGAGAAAGGGCAGAATGTAAAAGCAGATGGAGCGATGAGTGAATTGTACAAGAAAAAAAACAGTGAGGCAAGTACACCAAGGTCTCAAACCAGGGCTCATGAGCTGAATGTGGCCCACGGGTGTATTGTTTGGCCCACTAGGTGTTGTTTTAATTAGAAGTGAACATTTAAAAGTGTCAAAGGAACATCCAGATTTCTGCCTTCTTTTGAGAAATGGAACAAACTGGAACTCTAAGCCAAGTTCCTGCAAAGTAACAGGAGGCGGGAGCTGAGCAGCAGTGCCCCCTCCAGATAGGACACGCGCGGTCCTCTGTGTGAGACAATCCCCACGCTTCTCCTCTACCTGGTCTGATTGGTGAGGGCCTTGTGGGCACCTGAATCGGCACCCCTGAAGGACCTTTGCTTGCTGTTGAAGCGTGATCTTTTGTGAGAGCCGAGAGCTGGATGGGATATCTTCTCCCGGGTCACTTGTGGCCCGATCATTTTCTTAAAAGATCCCAAATAATTTGTTGTGGACTTTAAGGCCACAATAGTTAAGAAGAATCTGTCAACAGTGATTGAAGGACCAAAGATAAAGGCCATGGGGAATAAAATACCTGAACTAAAAGGTCAAAATCAGTGGGGGTAGAGTCAATTAACAGAAGTTAAAACCCCACAGATGATCATGATAAAAAGTATTCCTGGTGGGTACAGAATAAGAAAAGATAAGAGTGGTTCTGTCATATCCACACGGGTGATACGTCTATGGAACTACACAGTACCTCACACTTAATTCAGCACTGTAAATATTTCAACCACTAACAATCTTACTTTCTCATCTGATGTTGACAAAAACCTCGTGCTATGAGCTGGCTGGCAGATATGATTTTCCTCTAACAGACACCAAAGCATAAAACAGCCAAGAGCCTTAGCTAAGGTCACGCAGCTAGTTAAATACAGGAAAGATCAGATTAGAACCCAGCTATCCTAACTCCCAACCCTGTGCCCCTTCCACTACAACACATTGCCTCTCCTGCCTCTCACCCACCACTCTCCCACAAAGGGAGAAAACAATTTCAGGGATTACTGAGAAACGTGGTTCCACAGGGAACTGGAGGTAGCCACCCCATGGTACTGCACCAGTCTCCAAAATTCCTTCCAGTTTCAAGAACAGACAAACCCCTCTGCTCCCTGCCGGAGCCCCAAAGGAGAATCATGCTTCTGTGGGCACTGCTGGCTCTGTGCTTCCGTGTCACCGTTGTGCCTCCCCATCACAACTGCCGCACCCCTTCAGGATGCTGTCGTTGTCAGGTGCGGTCGAGTAGATTCCAACTCACTGCAACCCCGCGTACAACAGAATGAAACACTGCCTGGTCCTGCGCCATCCTCACAATCCTTCCCATCCTTGAGCCCACTGTTGCAGGCACTGCATCAATCCATCTCATTGAGGGTCTTCCTCTTTTTCACTGACCCTCTACTTTACCAAGTGTGATGTCCTTCTCCAGGGACTGATCCCTCCTGGTAACATGTCCAAAGTATGTGAGACATAATCTTGCCATCCTTGCTTCTAAGGAGCATTCTGGCTGTACTTCTTCCAAGACAGTTTTGTTCATTCTTTTGGCAGTCCATGATATATTCAATATTCTTCGCCAACACCACAATTCAAAGGCATCAATTCTTCTTCAGTCTTCCTTAATCATCGTCCAGCTTTCACATGCATATGAGGCAACTGAAAACACCATGGCTTGGGTCAGGTGCACCTGAGTCTTCAAGGTGACATCCTTGCTTTTCAATACTTTAAAAAGCTCTTTTGCAGCAGATTTGCCCAATGCAATGCGTCTCTTGATTTCTTGACTGCTGCTTCCATGGGTGTTTATTGTGGATCCAAGTAAAATGAAATCCTTGACAACTTCAATCTTTTCTCCATTTATCATGATGTTGCTTACCGGTCCAGTTGTGAGGATTTTTGTGTTCTTTATGTTGAAGTGTAATCCATACATACGTCAGTGTAAGTACTCAGATACTTTATTATTTTCACACAAAGTTTAACAAACAGCTGAACCTCTCTTTCCAAGAAAAAAGGGCTAGAGGTAGAAACTGGTAACTTAGCATACATACTAGAATTTTAAATAAGGTATACATCCTTCGACCTAAAAACCCCACTTCTAGGAATCTGTCCTACCAAAAACGTTGAGACAAACCACGCTACAAAGTAATTTACTGCAGCACTATTTATAAGCGCAAATTTTTGGAAACAATCTAAATCATTTGGGGACTGGTTAAATAAATTGTGACATTTCCATACATGGAATACTGTGCAGCCTCAGGAAAAAAAAAAAATTACAAAGCTTTCTATGTCCTGATATGAAAAAATCTCCAAGATATAGTAAACAGAAAAACCAAGAGCAGAGTTTGTATAGTATTTTGTCACGTGTACAAAGTGGGGGAGTGGGATACATGTACATACAGAGATATACAGAAAATATCTCTAGAAGGATCCCCAAGAGTGCTGCTTGTCTCAAGGGAGGAGGATTAGGCAGGTGGGCACCAGAATGAAAGGAAGACTTTTCATGCCACACCTTTTTTATCATTTTTAATTCTGAACCACATAAATGTATTGCTTGGTTAAAACACTAAATTTAACCAATGTATTAACTTGTATCAAAAATATAAACAATATTTCAGGATTTATACATTATTATATAGTACTAAGGGAGCCATGGTGGCACAGTGGTTAAAATGCTCAGATGTGACCCAAAAGGTTCATGGTTCGAACACACCAGCCTCTCTGTGTGAGAAAGATGTGGCAGCCTGCTTCCGTAAAGATTTACAGCCTTGGAAATCCTATGGGGCGGTTCTACTCTGGCCTATAGGGTCACTGTAAGTCGGAATCAACTGGACAGCAATGGTTTGGTTTGGATACAGTACTATCTGAGAACACTGTATTGTAATTAAATATTACAAATTACTGTAAGTAATAGCTTTGGCTATTCCTTCCATCAAAACACCCACCAGTCTATCCTTAAATTTATTATCATATAGTCACAGAATACAGACCCAGAAGGGTCTTCAACAAACCTGAATCTCTCAATTTACCAATAAGAAAACTGTGGCCAAAGAAGTTAAATCACCTCACAAAAGGACCCAAGTAGTGAGTGGCAAGTATGGCCCAGAACCTGACTTGCACTCCAGTCTATTCTCAGATGTCTCCCCAAGCCCCAAACAGTTTCTTCCTCACCACAAGAAGTCAGCATTTTTCCACCAGGATCCTCGCTGCCTTCTGAGGATAAGAGGAACAACAGGGCTAGCGTGTGCGGATAACCTATCTCTCTGAGATACTTTTCACAGAGGAAGCAGAAGGACTTGATATAATAGGGTCTGCTTCTCAACTGGGTTATGTTTCGGCCAAGCATCACAGAGCAGTTAAAGCCACAGGACAAACTTGGGGTGGGGAGTGAGTCTGTCAAGTCAATTATACTAGGAAATTTGAGGAAAGACATTAAGCAACTTAACAGTCAAGTAATTAAAAATTTTATAGTAAAACAAATGCTAAAATATTAGGGCACAGAATATAAAACGTACATGAATTTAAGGTAAACAGGACACCTTCAAAGACATTTCATGCTGTTTCTGACTGATTCTGATTCTGCCCTAGACACACACATTCATGCTCTTAAATGCTCAAGAGGCAGGAAGGTTTGAGGACCACTACACCTGGGGAATTAAACACTGTTCTCCATAGGGCCGGGAGAAAAGGCATAGGGTGAGAGCTAGACAGGCCTGGATATGCAGCCTAGTTCTTGCCACTCTGTGATCTCAAATCAGCTACTTAACATTACACTGAGCTCAGAATCTAAGTTTCTTCGTCTGTAAAATGTGGCCAGTAACATAGTGGTTAAAGAGCTTGGCTGCTAACCAAAAGGTTGGCAGTTCGAATCCACCAGGCACTTTGCTGAAGAAAGATGTAGCAATCTGCTACCGTAAAGACTACAACCTTGGAAACCCTATGGGGCAGTTCTATTCTGTCCTACAGGGTCGCTGTGAGTTGGAATCGACTCGATGGCAACGGGTAGTAGCAGGGTGTCCAACCATTCACTTGGATTCAATTTGTAAGAACAAGGTAAGCTGGGAAATGGATACTTACGAGCCCTCCCAACCAGCCACAGAAATAAAATAAGCTGATGGGATAAAAACCCTAAGTGAACTCTGATTATTATACTCACATATTTCATTTCAAACTTCTTAGCCAACATTTCAACTTCTTGCCTCTCCTGATGCTCATTGTTAAATGGGTCTTCTGTATGAATGGGCTTCTTCTGATTCAAAGTGAATGGGAAAAGAAATAAAAGTATTAGTAATACTTCAACCAAAGTTAAATATATCCTTAAATTTAAGCAATAACAAGAGTCAAGTTTTTCAAATACTAACACATATAGTCAGAAGTATTACAAGTAACTAGAAAGAAACGTTGGTTCAAAAAGTGTTCATGGTTTTAATGGATTCTTACACACTCTACAGGCATTTTTTTTTTTTTTTGGTAGCCAAGAACTCAATAATCCAAATTATCTCCACCTGCACAATGATCCTATGGTCATCCCATCCCAAATAACAAGGCTAGAAAACCAAGAACATGAGATAAAAATGAAAGTCCCACTATAATTCCAGCTTGCACCTTCCCTAACAAGGTCAACTGCTTTGGTCAGGAAATGCTTCTAAAAGCATCTCTAGCTCATGAATTAGAGTCAACTTCCCACCACTTGCCCGTGAGCTGTCACTAGATTATCTGCAGCTGAGGGAGCTTTAGGCTTTCTGCTGAGACCCAGTATCAGCAACCTCTACCTTCTGTCAATGGATATCCATTCGGGGAATACAAGAACTACTTTTAAACAAATCTAGAGAGTGAAATGGCTGCAAAAAAATCACATTAGCACGGCTTCCTTCTAGCAGAGGAGAGTATACTACAACACATGACTTACATACCACACACAGCACTAGAAGCTCACGTTCACCATCTAGTTACCAAAACAAAGATCAATCACATCCTTTACTCAAGGTTACTATTTAGCAGACGTGTTTTATAGACATGGTTTTCCAATACACAAAAAAAGGCAAAACAAAAAGCTACTTATGGATAAAAATGCTATTTTTATCCAATTATGGACAATTGGCTAGAAATTTATAACAACGATAAAAGGAAGGCTAAACGTTTCCACTGAAGTAGCACCTTCAAAATATTTTAAAATGAAAGTATATTACAGCTGAAATACTGGATACAGATTTGGCTGATCCTAAAGAATAAGGGAAAAATGCAGAAGAGATGAAGATTTGCCGTTTGGAATTTGGACACTTCATTCTGGATACCAAGGCTGAGATATCATCAGCGTAAAAAACATGACAGAAAAACACAGACAGAGGGAGTACAAACTGGGGCATGAGCAAACAAGAGACACTCCTTAAAGCTTGAAGGAGTTAACTTTAGAACCAATCTTAAAATCACCTATTGTAATAAGTAATAAATATACAGACTCCTTTATCCCAATAAGTGTCACCAATGGAAATTATAAACATGATCTAAAAGGCAATGAAGTAGAGGGAAAGGTTGATAATGAAAAAAGGAATACTAGGCATGTTCAGGATATAGGCTAACTTAAGGTTAAGGTTAAGCCTTTAAACTGCCTGCATGTCACTGTGAAGTTCAAACACTAGGTCTTACTACCAGTCTGGCCCGTTCTGTACGTATAAATATAAACACATGGATATGTATTTTTAGTAAGAATCACTTTACATGCCAATTTAAGATATTTCACGTAGACTTTATCTAGGCATCAGAAAGTCTCTTATTTACTCCTGAAAGTCTGTGAAAATAAATTTAGGAAAACTGACTCACTTTTCTCTCAGTTAAGAAAGAATTATCCTCCCTCCCTAAAATCAGGGCTCTAAGTAAGCTTCTTTATGTTTTTTTCTGGTAAAGAAAAAGATCTGAAAATATTAAAATTACCAACCACCCAGCTGCAAAATTAATGCAATAATTATGTCCTTTGATCTTAACTCATTAACACTATTTTCAATAAATATTTCATATCTCTTATCCAAAATGTGCAACAGGACAAGTAATGGACTACCTCAGAATTCTCAAACAGTATAGTTACTGTAACACTCTAATCATGTATTTTTCTTTTTACCATAAATGCTCAATTAAGTCCTGGTTAACTGCTTTTCTGGTTTACTAAGTTAAAGAAGAATTTCTCGTGTATCAATCATAATCAAAACTTGTTTCTAAAACGCACTAGTACAGTTTAGCCAGAAACGGTGAACAACTTCACCTTTCAGGATAGAGAGGACTGCCTTGCCCCCACCACCATCCTGGGCCCCCTCAATCCCCGCCCAGCACTGTACAGAGATGATAAGGTTAAAGATTAGCAAACTTGTTTCCTGACAACCAGGAAGGTGGTTTTGTTTGTCATATTTTGCCAGTATATGCTTATTAGTGGTGTCTTTCCTCATTGATTAAGTACAGAAAAATTCTGATTGTGTTCCTGTTAATCACGGTTTCATTGTTCTGTAACATACATTTTAATAGCCCCACACCTAACAACTTGAGGATGTAGAGCTAAAAAATCCTATTCATTGCTAAACAGCAATTTCAAAATTTTATAGCCTTTTTTCCTTTTATTCTATAAAATCTCTTCTGCTGCTACTCTCAGCCTGCTACATGGTACACTGTTCAATTACGATAACTCAAAATCAAATCTATTTTGGAAATATTACACCATCCCTAAAAATAATTGGACTTCCCTTGAAGGCAAGGAAAACCAAATTTGGGAATGGCCACCTTCCAGACCAACTGTAACAGCCCCACTTTGTTTACGATGGCCTCTCCTCCTACGATTTCCTTTCATGGAACTATAACAACTTTAATTTTTTTAGAAAGGTGTGTTCAGTGCTTTCTTACATAAGAAATACATTCACAGAGAGTAATCATAGGAAAATCTGGCAAATCTTTGTTCCAACAGTGCATTGTACAAACAATGGATTTTCTTAAGTAGAATATGCCACATGATATCTGGAATTTCACCAAAATCATCAGTTATGGTCGACTATGCAATGAGAAAATTGGCCTAATTAAACACCTAAGTTGAAAATATAGAGTAAACATAAAAATTAAACGGAATTAATTCATCTTTTCCCTACTACGGGAGAGTAGTAATTCTGGCATTATCAAGTTCATAAAGCTAGGGATCAAAATGAACTTTTTTTCTGAACTTTTCTCCTTTTTTGTAATTATAAGATACACACCTATTATTAATTTATCATGACGTGAATATTGTAACAAAAAGAGGGTCACCACAGAGGTCTTTCTATTTCTACCACAGCTTTAGTATTACTTCATTTCAGCAGGAGCCTCTAAATTTAAATTATGAGATCTTTTGCTTTACTAAGAATTGGTTCTACCACAGAAAGCAGTATTCATAAAATTACGTATCCTCACTCTGTGCAGTAGTCTCATCTGTAAAATGGGATGATAGTTCTACTCACGGAGTTCTGCTGGTTTAACTAGATAAGCCATGAACAGTGCTTAGAACTGTGCCTAGCACATAGCAAGCGCTCAGTAAATGATATTATTATGTATTTTTGCCCAAATATGATGTTTTTCACCTGTAATTTATGAGTAGATTAGGGAGTAAAACTGCAAATTTACTTATGCTAGGAGTTCAAATACAATTTATTTGAAAAATTCTCCAATCCAATACTTTTCAAAATCATGACATTATGAAAAAAATGATCATCACATTTCCTACATAACAGGGCCACTTTCACTGAAGTGAGTCTAAAGGGCACATGTGGAAATAAATGACCAAAATGATCCTTACCCTTAATTCATTTCGGCAGAAAACATTTAGCAATGATCACCATACAATATTAGTAAACAGTGACCAAGAGATCAGCTGGTCATAAAATAAACAGAACCCAGTGACACTGTTTAATATGAAACTTTCTGACTAAGGGGTCACTCATTTCAACTATAAAGATAGTTGAGGATGATAGCAAAACAAATCACTTCTGGAGTCCATTAGACCTGTGCTCAGCAAAACCTAATAAAGGGTGGAATCTCCAACCAACACAGTAAACTGTTCTCTTTTTACAGTTACTGTATCATTTCCCTTTCTAACTTCTAAAGATTACCAACCCACAACAATAAAAAGCACAATTAGCAACAAACCCCATTGCCGAGTTCCAGCAAAGGCATACCTACCGATTTTCAATAAAGTTTTTTAAATAGTCAAAACTAAGATTTTTTTCCTCGCTCTCCAAAAATTACAATACAAGCTGTAAAGGCTCCAACCTGAACCTATAAACCAATTACTGACAATCACATAAAGAGTATGCTGGGAGGCGCCATACCAAACAGACGGGAGAGACACCTTCCCACTCAAGAACAATGTGAACCAACTCCAAGGAAAACAAAGCTAAAAAGGCTTACCAATAGTAACCCGAGAGAGAAAAACAAGTAGCCAGGGAACCCACTTCTCCTTCATTCCCGAAGTGCAATTTCTGATGTCTAAGAATCTTTAGGTGACTTTTAAATCCCCTTCAGTGGAGACAAACAGCACACACACATCTCCACAGCCACAGCGCCATGCATCACAAATACCAATGAAGATGAGGATGCTAGAAAGGGGTGACAATCTCTCGGCTTCACGTTGGGGGGCGTGTCCCCCAAGGTATTTTCTTCCTTCCACGGGAACGACGGCAGGAGCGCCACAAGGAAAACCCGACAACGCACTTGCAGGGCCCCAAGATTGTGTGGGCAGCAGAAAGGCAAGGGGGGAGGATGTGAGGTTTCGCAGGGAGCACAGGACGGGCTGGGAGCAGTGTGAGGGCCGAGGGCAGGCATGGGGGTCGGGTGGCCGGGGGAGACGCCGGCACCCAGCGGAGGGGGTGGCAGCCCTGGCCCCCCACCCGCTTCGGGGCGTCCGAAGTGCACGCCGGCCGGGCCGGGGCTCGGGGTGCTCTGTACCCGTTGTTCTCCGCACAGCAGCAGCTCGGGGTAGCTGAACTCCACGCAGCTTTCGTCCGTGGGGTCCTTGAGCACCAGCTCCAGGCGCACCGTCTGGCGGGGCGGCCTCAGCCGCGG
>NW_004444029.1:8877253-8950933 GCF_000243295.1 Trichechus manatus latirostris
GGGCCCGCGCTCGGCGCCCGCGCCCTCGGCCTCGCGCCGCCTCGCCGGTGACAGGCTAATGAACGCCACCCTGCGCGGCTCCGCCATCCCCTCTGTTGTGGCCCGCCGGTCGCGCTCGGGCCGGCGCGCGGTCCACGCTGAAGTGCTCGCCCGCCCGCCCTGCCTGTCTCTCTCTGTCGCTTCTCTTTCCTCCACCGCCCTCAGCCGTCGCCGCCGACGCCACCGTGAGTGCGGACCGTGCCCCCTGCCCCACCACTACGTTCGGACCGGCCCGGCCGCCATCGCCCGGGTCGCCGCGGCCGCCATGTTGTATCCCCCACATAAATAGAAGCGGGCCGCCGAGCGGGCGCATGCGCAGACCGCAGGCGCTCGCGTCCACAGTCGTGGCTGCTGCTCCCTTTTCCTCTTTTCCTCCCGACAGCCGGGAGTCCGGACGGGTCCGCGGAAGTGACGTCATGGCCCTGTTCGTTTCCCTGGGAACGGGGACGCTGTCGGCACCTTCCGCCAGAGGAGGGGTTGGGGTTTCCCGGCGGCTTCCGGAAGCGGTGGCGAGCGTCGCGGTACCGGCCTCCCGGTATGCCGGGCGGTCGGCTGGGGTGGAATCTGCGCCGGGGTACGGTGCTGCCGGCCCCGGACCCACAACCTCGCCCGCGGCCCAACGCCGCGAAGGGAGAAGGAAATAGCCGTCGCCAGCGACCCTAGTGGCTGCCTACTTCCCGAACCGCGGCGGTGCCCCGCGGCCTCCCTTCCCCGACTCCGGCCGGCTTCTAGGCTGACCCCAGATTCTCTCGCCCGGTCGCCGCGGGAGGGTTGTGGGCGGCAGGGTCCTAACACGCTCATTAACGCTTTGTAGTTGGAAAGCTGAGCAAGCAAATGAATGGTTCTGGGCTCCTACGAAAGATCTAAACTATTGAAATTAATGGAAAACGTCATTAAGAGGGTTTGGTAGTATTTTAGGGGGAGTCCTCAACCCAGAGGAGCACTGGTGGCACAGTGGCTGAAGGGCTCAGCTGCTAACCGAAAGGTCAGTGGTTCCAACCCACAAGCCGCTCTGGGGAGGAAAGACGTGGCAGTCTGCTGCCTTGACGATTTACAGCTTTGGAAACGCCGTGGGGCAGTTCTACCCTGCACACATGGGGTCGCCCTGAATCAGGGTCGCCGTAAGTCATAATCGACTCAACGACAATTACCAGCGATACTCTGAAAGTAGAATACCAAATGACCCATTTCAGGGTGGGGGCGGGAGAGGTGCCTGGGTTAGGCGTGCCTTGTGAACCCACCTGTGATGAACTAATTGGAATTCAGATTTACAAGAATGGGAATCACTGTCTGTTTTTATTCTTTCAATATAAAGTACATTTGAAAGCTCAGGAATTCATGCCTATGTTAATTACAATAGCCAGTTTAACACTTGCTGATGATGTGTTGAGTCAGTGTGATGTCATAGACATTCTGAGGCGGTTCGGTTTTCTGCGCTCCTGTTACTTTCCTGATTTGTAAGAAGATAGTGATGGAATTGATTCCAGAGGTCCCTCCCAGCTCCAAAATGCTATTATTTTTCCTTGGCATCTGTCTTAATTCCATCATCTCCTTCCCATAGCTCCTCTCATTCCAAACTAGGGTCTCATATTGTCATAGTGGCACTTAGTCACTATTCCTACCACTCTTGCAATGGGGCCATCTTAATGTTTCTAAAACACCGTCTTTACTATGTCAGTCTCTGCCCTAGCTGTCAGCTTACCTACAAAGTAAGTTCTGTACTTACTTGTTCATATTCACAATTCTCAACAATTTAGCTCAGAGGCTGCAAGCTGGTGGCCGGCAAGCGAAATTGTTTTGCAGGCGCGTTTCCTCTCATTTAGACCATGATCCAGAGTAGAACTAGATTTTACGTGGTGACTCGGGGTACACACACACTTCGACGTATCTGAAATAAAAGTGTCGCAAGATAGTACTTACCTCACTGTGTAGGACAAAGTAAAATCAAGGAAGTTAATATACATTTTAAAGTACAAAGTAGAAACAAATCTCAATACAAAAATACAAAAGCAAATTAGAAGAAGGTCCCAGACAGAATGGGAGAAAAATGTAGAAAAATGCTGAAATTCCTAAAGAAGGCCAGACTTACTTGGACTGAAAGAGACTAGGGGAACCGCCCTAAGATACTCCTTGAACTTGGAACTGAAGCCAATCCTGGAGGTCACCTTTCAGCCAAATGATAGATTGGCTTATAAAATAAACTATCACCCATGAGTACTGTACTCCCTTAAGTAATCAACTGTATGAGACCAAATGGTCAACATTTACCATAAAGCAAAGATGATAAGGAGGGGCAGGGAAGCCAGATTAACGGAAACAGAACAAACAGAATGGAAATAATAAGAATGCTGACACATTGTGAAAAATGTAACCAATGTCACGGAACAATTTGTATAAAAATTGTTAAATGAGAATATAATTCGCTGTGTAAACTTTCACTTAAAACACAAGAAAATACCTTTTTTTTTTTTTTAAAGGCAAGTTAGGAAGCTTTTACCTAATACCATGAAAGCCCTTGCCTGTTCATAAGTTTATTGCAGTCCAGAATGCATGAGGACAGTGCCTAACGTTCGTCTGGTCTACTCTTGAGCCTGATCTTTTCCTTTATCTTTAAGCCGGTCATAATTGAAAATCCTATTTCATATACATGTGTTTTGTTGTTAGGTGCCATCAAGTCGATGCAGACTCACAGCAACCCCCACGCGACAGAGTCAGACTGCCACAGAGGGTTTCCTCGGTGATTATCTTTATGGAAGCAGATTGCCAGGTCTTTCTCCCATGGAGCAGCTGGGTGGGATCGAACCAGGAACCTTTTGCTTAGCAGTGGAGCACTTGCTGTTGTCAATAGTAATAATGTCAGTCCACTTTCTTCTTCACAATAAAAAGTTCTTTAATCTTAGCCCAACACGATGAAAAATTGCATGTATAACATTCGATTTTCTGGGTAAAGGAAGCACTACACTGCAAGAACACCAAGTTTTATTCAATTATTTAAGGTTTTGAAAAGCAAATGAATCCTACTGTTGTTGTTAGGTGTCCTTCCCCAGGGACTGGTCCCTCCTGAGAACATGTCCAAAGTACATGAGACAAAGTCTCACCCCCCTCGCTTCTAAGGAGCATTCTGGCTGTACTTCTTCCAAGATTTGTTCATTTTGTTTCAAATTATCTTCTGATTTTGGTAGTTTCTAGCAATTTTTTAAAATATCACCATTATGTTTCCTGATCATATTTCCTGTTCCATCACTTGCAATTCCTTTATAACTTGTTTAATTTATAATGTTATTTTCTAATTTCGAATATATTTTTTTATCCACCTAGACAATAACTCCTGTATAAAATTGTCTTGCTACACAGATTTGGCTTAAAAGTGCTATGCAGCTTGCAGGATTAGCGAACTCGTCAAATTGGACCATAACTGCGTAATAAACATTGCTTCTTCTAAATGCTGTGTAGTCACGGAGTTGATATTGAGTTATCACCAAGAAGCATGGTTTTCAGTTTATCAGCTGATTTGTCACCAAAATTGTATGTCCCGTAGCCATATATAGTGGGTGAAGAAGTTTTTTGGCACTTAGTATGATCCATTCCTCTTTTTCATGCTTCTTAAAGTGGAGGATCAACGAAAAGACGAAGACCCTCAACGAGATGGATTGCCACAGTGACTGCACCAATGGGCTCACACATAACAGTGATCATGAGGATGGCCCAGGACCTGGCAGTGTTTCGTTCGTTGTACGTAGGGTCTCTATGAGTCAGAACCAACTCGATGGCACCTAGCAACAACAACAACATTCCTCTTGTGCCGCATTGATAGGCAACTAAATACAAAAATTAGCTTTTTCGTGACAATTTGTGAAACAACTTCGAATTGTGCCAATAGCTCTATGCCTTTCTTTAAAAAGAACATATTTGGGGGGCTTATTAACAAGTTCATCATGCTGTATTTCCAAATGTCCTTTTAATTTTGAAGGTTTAAGCTGTCATTTTCAGGAATATCATTAAAAAAATAATACATTGGAGGTCTCTTGGTTACATTGGGTTTTGAACATTTGATAAAACTGCATTTTAAATAAGCATCATTATATTAAAAAGTCTTATAGTTATGTTTGTATTTTTAGAATAGATGCAAAGTCAACATTTACTGATTAGAGGGAGATTTTTCTCAATATTTTTATTACTTACACTTCCAGATCTAGCAGCTGAGCTTGAACACGTTTCTGTATTTTTCACTTCATTGTTCCTTTTTCTTGTAACAATAAAACAACTTCTTTGAGAGCAGTTTGCACTAGTTTGATTAAAATATTTTAGTTATAGTTGTCATGTATACACACACACGCACATGCCCACACACACACAAACACGCAAATCATACTTGATAACATCCTTTCCCAAAACATACTTAACATTCTTCACTAGAACTCAATAGAAAATTCTGAGTTTTCTGCCAGAAAATGAAATTCTCTTGTATTTCATTTCATAAGTCACAGTTAAGTTACCACTAATAAATGCAGTTTAATTTTTGCCGATCATTATTATTTTAATTCATATTTGTCTGATGACTAAGGGGTTGGAATATCTCTTCATACGCCCGGTAGTCTTTTAAGTTTCGAATTGGCTGTTTATAGTCATTGTCCATTTTCCCGTTATGATTCCTATTCTGTTCTTACTGAATATCCTAGGAGATTCTTGTATATTTTAGTAATATTAGTTTCTTGTAGGTTATAAACATTGCAAATACCTTTCACCAATTTGTCTTGATCTGTTAATGTGTTCATGAAGTCTGTTATTGAATGGAAATCCTCAATTTTGATATAATCAAATTAATTTTTTTCCCTTTGGTTTGTGCTTTGGAATTTTTGTTTAAGAACTCCTTCCACACTGTATGGCACAGAGATACTCTTCTCTATTTACTTCCATTTTACTTTTTAGTGTAACCTTTCATATTAAGGTCTTTAATTCGTCTTGAGTTAGATGGAATACATTTTAATTCCCCCCACATAATAAAGCAGTTTTCTTAATACGATCTGCTATGCAATCTTTTCTTTCTCCATTACTGATGGATCACCTTTATTATATATTAAGATGCCCATTTGTATGTTTACGCACTCAACGTACATAGATTTCTCTGAGCTCTTTGTTCTTTTTCCTTTATTTACTCTCGTTCCAGTATCACAGTCTCTATTTCTTTGCCTTTGTAATATGTCTTAATATCTGATAAGGCAATCTCTCTTCTTGTCTTTCTCAAGGTTGCCCTAACTATCCATAGACCTTTATTATTTCGTATTAATTTTAAAGTAAATTTCTTAGAGAATCCAACTGGAATTTTGATTGTGATTGCATTAAATTCTACATTAATTTGATGAAAGTTGACATCTTTATAATATTAAACCATTCCGTCCAATTTATGTTCTATGTCCTTCATTAGAGCTTTTACATTTTTCCCATAGAGGTTTTGTGGATTCTTGGATCAGTTAATTTGTAGGTATTTTATACTTTGTGTTACTATTTTAAGTGCTACCTAATTTTTACATATTTATTGCTAGCATAAAGAAGTGCTATTAATTTTTGTACACTGTTATTTGGCAACTTTACTTATTATTAGTTCAAATAGGTTTTCTGTGGAAACAGCTAGTTTTCTAGGTAAATAACTATGTCATCTGTGAATAATGATAGTTCCATCTCTTGCCTTCCAGTATGGACACGTCTTATTTCTCTCTCTTTCCATATAGCATATCCAGGACCTCCAGTACTCTGTTCACGGCAGTGAAAGAGGATATCATTGGGCAGGAGCAATTTCAGCGAAGGGCTGGGAATGGAAGCCACCTTGGAGTGGATTGAAGAATATATGGTACTGGCACACAAATAGGGAGACAGATCAACGAAACAGAAGAGCAGGTCTAGAAAAAGATTCAAATAAGCTGGAAAACTCAACATGTGATAGAGGCTGCCTTTCAAAACAGTGAGAAAAACAGGGATTATTCAGTAAATAGTTGAAGACAAGTAGGTAGCCATCTGGACAAGAATAAAGTTGGATCCATATCTCACACCTTACAAGAGAGTAACTCAATCAAGGCTTTATATATATTTTTAAAAATCATGAAAAATGTTATTATAGACCAGCTGAAGAATTTTTTATGACATCAGAGTAGCAAAGCTTTTCCAAGTATGATTCAGAATTTCAGATAAATTTCTGCAAGACAGAAAGCATTAGTCAAAAGAAAAATGACAAACTGGAAAAAAAAATTGTACAACACATTTCACAAAGAGTGACTTTCCCTAATCTATAAAGAGCTGTTACAGATCAAGAAGAAATAACGATAGCCTAATAGAAAAACAGGGGAAGGATATGAACAGAGAGTTAAAAAGAAAGGAAATACCAATAACGCTAAACAAATGAAATATGCTCAACCAGACTCAGCTGCTGAATCAAAGAATACGTGCATTTCTGACTTTGATAAATTGCCCTCCATAGACAATATCAACTTATATTCTACCAGCAATGCATGAGGGTCTCTCTTTCCAATACCCCTGATGATATATTAGGTTATCAAACTTTTTCATCTTTGCTAAGGTGGTAGTTTTTTTTTTTTTTAATAATCTTTTAGTGTATATCTCGCTTATAATAAGACAATTCATTCAAAGGAATTCTGTGCAATCTTCAAAAAATCCAATATGATCACCGAGGTCTATTCTCAAATGAAAAAAGAAACATACAGGACAATATTTAGTCCACTACCACTGTATAAAAAGAAGAGTAACATTTTGTGAAAGGGGAAATAATATACTTATACATAAATAAAATATCTCTGGGAGTATATTTACAAAACTGAAAACTGATCTGAGGAGGCGCAGTGGACCAGTCTTCATTGTATACCCCTTGGTACCTTTTGAATTACGAACCATGTCGGTGTACTACCTGTTCAAAAATAAATAAAAATTGAATTAAATTCATCCCTTTAAAGCGACTTAAGTGTGTGATTGATTGTAATTGTACAAGGTGTTAAAATGATGTCTGAAATTTATGAATAATGGGCAAAATACGTATTAGATGAAAATTAATGGGGGAAAAAAAGCTCTGTATAATTCACAGCAGCTTTATTTGTAACAGCCCAACACTGGAAACAAACCAAATGTCCTCGATGGTGAATGGATAAACCAACTATGGTACCTCCATGTAATAGAATATTACAGGGAAGACTGTGAGAGCTGGAACTCGACGGGACTGCCTTATTTTTCTGGGTCTTGCAAGTTTGTCACCTGTGATGGGGTGCAGTCTTACTGCTTTTTAATCTCTCGTTTTAGTGGAAAGTATTTGAGTTTCCCTTCTCTGACGGGTTTCCACCTTTCACAAGTATTGGCTTTCACAGGTTTTACTGTGCTAAAAAATAAAAGGATATGAACTGTTGATACAGGAAACAAGTTAGATAGATCTCAAGGGCATCGTATGAGTGGGGAAAAAAAAGCCAATTTCAAAAGATTACATACTGTATAATTCCATTTACAAAACATTCTCAAGATGACAAAACTATATGACAGAGAACATGTATCAGAGGCTGCTGGGGGCCGGGATTGAGGGGAAGGTGTGGCTGTAAAGAGGTGTGGAGATGTACAGTCTTGATCGTGATGGTGCACGCACACATGATAGCATTTCATAGAACTTGACACACAAAGTGTGTATGAAAGCTGCTGAGATACGGTTATGGTGATGGGAAAGGTGACACCAAATGTGGGTGAAGTTTGCACAGCTTAACAGATGTAGTTGATGTCAATAAGCTATACACAAGAAAAAAGGATGAACTGGCAAATGCTAGGCTGCCTATAATTTTGCAACAGTTTAACAACCACCAGCAACAAAGGGTGGGAGGCTACCGATGCTGATACTAATGAGACATAACCCATCACCTCATGGGATTAGTTCTCTTGGTTTGAAGGTTTAGGCTTATGGTCTCATGGGACAACCCAGTCAATTGGCAAAGTATAGTTCTGAAAGTTTATGTCCTACGTCCCAGTATGGTGAGTAGTGCCTGGCGTCTTAAAAGCTTCTGAGCGGCCATCTAAGATACAGCTGTTGGTCTCTATTCCTCTGAAACAAATGAGAAAGAAGGAAGTCTAAGAATCAGAGAAGGAACCAGACTACAGGACTAACCGTCTACGTGAACCACTGCCTCCTTCACCTGGAGACCGGAAGAACTAGATGTGCCTAGCTACCACTACTGAATGTTCTGATCAGGGACACAATAGACGGATCCTGATAGAAAGGGAGAAAAATGTGGAACAGAACTTCAAATTTTTTAAGCATCCAGACTTACTAGACCTATTGAAGCTGGAGGAATCCTCGAGACTATGGCTCTGAGTTACTCTTCAAACCTGAATTGAAACTATCTCCTGAAGTCACCTTTAAAACAAGTAACAGTTTAGCTCAAAAAGTAAAGATTATCATCCTTGATTATTGTGTTCCTTTTTTTAAAAAAAATTATATGAGAACAAACGGACAACAGCTATTTTAAAGTGTAGTCAAGAAGATTGGGGGGCAGGGAGTTTAAGTCAGTTGGAGTCAAACAACTAGGACAGAAGTAATGAGAATGTTGACACAATGCAAAGAATGGAACCAAGGTCACTGATTGTTGTGTCTACAGAGTGTTGAATGGGAGCAGGTTTTGCTGTGTATGTTTTCACCAAAAGTAAAATAAAATACAAAAAAAAAAAAAAGTTTTAAAAACCTGATGAAATTCAGATAAGGTCTGTAGTCAATAATATTGTACCCATGTCCAAGTCCTGGCTTTGATAAATCTACTGTGATTATGGAAACCCTGGTGGTGTAGTGGTTAACAGCTACAGCTGCTAACCACAAGGTCAGCAGTTTGAATCCACCAGGAGCTCCTTGGAAACTCTATGGGACAGTGCTAGTCTGTCCTATAGGGTCCCTATGAGTAGGAACTGATGGCAACAGGATTTTTACTGTGGTTATGTGAGATATCGTTGGAGGACGGTGGGTGGACTGGTCAATCTCTCTGTACTATTTTTATTTTTTTTTATATTTTATTGTACTTCGGGTGAAGGCTTACAGAACAAATAGTTTCTCATGAAACAGTAGTACACATGTTATTTTATGACATTGGTTAACAACCCCACAACATATTAACCCTCTAAATTCTCAACCTTTTTTTTTTTTTTTTGGTGAAAATACACATAGCCAAAGACACACCGTTTCAAAAATTTCTACATACACAGTTCAGTGACATTGACTACGCTCTTCCAATTGTGCTGTTATTCTCACTTAAGATGAAGGCTTACAGAACAAAATAGTTTCTCATTTAACAGTTACTACAAATGTTGCCCTATGACAACGGTTAACAATCTCACAACACATCAACAATATCCTTACTCAATCTTGTGTTCCCTATCACCAGCTTCCTCGTCCCCTTCTGCCTTCGGGCCCTTGTCACTGGACTCCTGTACCTCGTTAGTCTCATTTGGTCTCTGTACTATTTTTGCAACTTCTTATGAGTCTAAAATTATTTCAAAATAAGAAATTAAAAATAAACCCTGTATATATCTATGAAATTATTCTGGAAAAAAAATCAAGAAAGTTAAAATGCAAATCATCTGAAAATGAAGGAAACTGATTTCCTTCTGCAGGACTTCATGGCAAACTTACACACCTTGAATGGTTTTGTTTGGTTCTCATCTTAGAAAGCATTCATGACTGCAGTTACCCAGGGCACATACCGAAATCTCAGTGGGCAGAAAGAATGTTTTAAAACTTCACAGGCCTCCCTTCTCTGAACCCACTCCTGCCCACTCCCCCACCCCCAACCAAGTTGAAACTCATTGCACATAATGAAATAGATTACCAACAGTGGTGTACTGCCCCTGTGAAAGGTCGGGCAGCAGACAAAGGCTGAAAACTGATTTAAGATATTGAGGAATGTTATTGGATGATTCTACTCTTTTGCTATAGGGTCGCTATGAGTTGGAATTCGACTCGACAGCCATGGGTTATGGGTCACGCATCAAAATCAACTCGAAGACTGGATGATTATCACTGAGTGAACACGGAAATTTCTAAGACCCGGGATGTATGACATCAGGAGACGAGACAATCCAGCAGTATTTGTTCTGACTCAGAGCAGACTGAGCGTTTGCATTTGGAATTCTTTTCCAATTTTTTAATTAAGGAATTCTTAACTTACAGGAAAATACATGAAAGGTAATTTTTTTTTTTTTTTTGCATGTTACGTTGTTGTTAGGTGCAATCGAGTTGATTTTTGACACTTAGTGACCCCATGTGACAGAGGAGAACTATCCCATAGGGTTTTTTCTTGGCTGTAATCTTTTTTTTTTTTTTTGCTTTAGATGAAGGTTTGCAGAGCAAATTAGTTTCTCATTAAACAATTAATACACATATTGTTTTGTGACATTGGTTGCCACGACCTGTCAACACTCTCCCCTTCTCAGCCTTGGATTCCCCATTACCAGCTTTCCTGTCCCCTCCTTCCTTCTCGTCCTTGCCCCTGGGCTGGCGTGCCCATTTAGTCTCGTTTTGTTTTATGGGCCTGTCTAATCTTTGGCAGAAGGGTGAACCTCAGGAGTGACTTCAGTACAGAGTTAAAAGGGTGTCCGGTGGCCATAGTCTCGGGGTTTCTCCAATCTCTGTCAGACCAGTAAGTCGGGTCGTTTTTTGTGAGTTAGAATTTTGTTCTACATTTTTCTCTCGCTCTGTCCGGGACCCTCTACTGTGATCCCTGTCAGAGCACACGGTGGTGGTAGCTGGGCACCATCTAGTTGTGCTGGACTCAGTCTGGTGGAGGCTGTAGTAGTTGTGGTCCGTTAGCCTCTTGGATGAATCTTTCCTTGGTGTCTTTGGTTTTCTGCATTCTCCCTTGCTCCAGATGGGGTGAGAGCAGTGGATTATCTTAGATGGCCGCTCTTGGCTGTAATCTTTACGGGAGCAGATTGCCAGGTTTTCTCTCACTGAGCCACGGGTGGGTTCAAACTGTCATCCTTTCAGTTAGCAGCCAAGCACTTAACCACTGTGCAACCAGGGCTCCTTTTCTTTTTGTGTACACCCCTGTACCTATAAGATTTCCATCACCCTAGGAAAAGTTCCATGTGCCCCTTTTCAGTCAACATTCCCCAGGGGTAAATGCTATTCAGACTTCTAGCACCGTAGATTAATTAGTTTTGCCTGTTTTTGAGCTTTGTGGACATGGAATCATTCCATATATACTCATGTGTCTGGCTTCTTTAGCTCAACATAATATTTTGGAGATTCATTCACATTGTTACATATTATCGATAGTTTATTTTTTCTTGCTGTATATTATTCCATTTACGAATATAAACCACAATTTGTTTGCACAGAGTTATGGATGGAATGGTGTCCCCCCAAAATATGCGTTGTAAATCCTAACCTCTATGCCTGTGGTGGAAACCCTGGTGGCGTAGTGGTTAAGAGCTATGGCTTCTAACTGAAAGGTCGGCAGTTCAATTCCACCAGGTGCTCCTTGGAAACTGTATGGGGCAGTTCTACTCTGTCCTATAGGATCGCCTTGAGTCAGAATCGACTGATAGCAATGGGTATGCCTGTGGTTATAATCCCATTTGGGAATGT
The DNA here is from genome assembly GCF_000243295.1 of Trichechus manatus latirostris. Taxonomy (NCBI): domain Eukaryota; kingdom Metazoa; phylum Chordata; class Mammalia; order Sirenia; family Trichechidae; genus Trichechus; species Trichechus manatus. Next base: position 8,888,907 of record NW_004444029.1, read on the forward strand.
GTTGTCTTTGCTATGTTAATGAGGCAGGAGTAGTGTAAGGTGTGTCTTGAGTCTTACGAGATATAAAATCAGCAGATTAAGCAAGAAGAGATAGGGAAAAATTGATGCCAAGCCACATGGAGATCTCCAAGGAACCAGGAAGCAGAAGCTGGAGACACAAGGACCTTCCCCCTGAGCTGACAGAGAGAAAAAGCCTTCCCCTAGAGCCGGCCCCCTGAATTTGGACTTCTAGCCTCCTAAACTGTGAGAAAATAAATTTCTGTTTGTTAAAGCCATCCATTTGTGGTATTTCTATTATAGCAGCATTAGATAAGTAAGACACACAGTGAATTTATCAACAGACTTTATAGGTACTATTCGAATTTGACACTTGAAAAGTGTAATGGATTTTGTTTTCCTGTTTTAAGGAAATGTCATGGAGTTAATGGTGAACAGTTCCCTAGAGCAGAACTTGTTTTGTTGCCAATCTTCACGTAAGTAATGAAATGCTAAACTAAAACTAGACTTGGTCTTGAGTAGGTTCACGAGAAGGTTCCATGGGGCAATGCTACAGGAGTTTCACACTGCAGGAGCGGTAGGACCAAAGGAAGACTTGAGTCACTGTTATGGATTGATACGTGTCTCTCCCAAAATGTGTTGTAAATCCCAACCCCTATACCTGTGATTATAATCCCATTTGGGAATGAGTTTTCTTTGCTAAATTAGTGACGCAGGATTAGTGTAGGGTAGAGTGTGTCTTAAGCCAATCACTTTTTGAGATATAAAAAAAGCAGATCAGGCACAGAAGAAGTAGGCAGAGATGGGGAAAGATAGATGCCACATCGCATGACAATCTCCAAGGAACCAAGGAATAGAAGCTGAAAAGACCTAAGGGCCTTCCTGCAGAGCAGACAGAGAGACACAGAGCCTTTCCGTAGAGCTGCTGATGCCCTGAATTTGGACTTCTAGCCTCCTAAACTGTAAGAGAATACATTTCTGTTTGTTAAAAGCCACCCACTTGTGGTATTTCTCTTATAGCAGTACTAGATAACTAAGATAGTCACTCAGATGCTGGACATGGAGAAAGCCTTAAGTGTTATTTCCATGTACAAATGACACATGGAAATTCAGAGAAGGGGGAAGTCAAAGGGATTTGGGATAGTCAGGGAAAACTTCATGGAGGAAATGGGGACTTACTTCTTAAGGGGTCATCATGCCATACAACAGTTGGAAGAGCAGTGGGAATTAAAATGTAATAATACATCGCACTGGGCAAATCTGCTGAAAAAGACCTCTTTAAAGTGTTAAAAAGGAAAGATGTCACTTTAAGGACTAAGGTGCGTCTCATCCAAGCCATGGTGTTTTCAATCGCCTCATATGCATGTGAAAGCTGGGCAATAAATAAGGAAGACCGAAGAAGAATTGATGCCTTTGCATTACGGTGTTGGGGAAGAATACTGAATATACCATGAACTGTCAGAAGAATGAACAAGTCTGTCTTGGAAGAAGTACAGCCAGAGTGCTTCTTAGAAGCAAGGATGGCGAGACTTCGTCTCGCATACTGTGGACATGTTACCGGGAGGGACCAGTTCCTGGAGAGGGGCATCATGCTTGGTAAAGTAGAGGGTCAGCGAAAAACACAAAGACTCTCAATGAAATGGATTGACACAGTGGCTGCAACAATGGGCTCAAGCATAACAACGATCATGAGGAGGGCACAGGACCAGGTAGTGTTTTGTTCTGTTGTACATAGGGTCGCTATGAGTTAGAAGCAACTCAACAGCACCTAACTAACTAATGTGTTAGAAGTTTTATTTGCAAGTATTATAAATCAACTTAAACTAGTTTAAAGAGAGGAGTTTACAAAGTTGATATAGGGCTATCTCCCAGAACCCAAGGGAAGAAATGGAGCCAGGCCCCAAGAAGACGGTACCAGAATTAGGAACCAGAAAACCACACAGACTTCAGGTAATATTTGCTCTGGTTCTCATTTCTGCTTCTCGCTTAGATCTGCTTCAATCCGCTCCCTTCTCTGTGGACTAGCTTTGTCTGCTCCCAAAGTTCCATGGTTGAAAATATAACCCGGTCATAATTCCCAAAATTTTTTACATTCTTTTTTGTTGGAGAGACCAGCCCAGTCTAAGACCAGAAACTGTTACATCCAATTCCAAAATCCTCAGGAAGCATCTCTGATTGGCCAGTTTTGGTCAGGTGCTCACCCCTAGACTGGTCAAGTGTACCCAAAGTTACAGCTACCAGGAAGTTGTGACGGTGTGTGTCCTGCCCCCTCCACCTCACCCTGTTCCAAGAAAGGGTGAGGAGTCCGTCTGGCAATCCACCTGATGTCCACTACATGAGATGGCGGAACAAGAAGACAGACCACTCATTCTGGTGAAATGCCAACCACGGTGATGGCCTACCCACAAAAAATATGTAACCAATGTAACAAAACTGATTCCGGAAATGACAGAAAATGTAGGTCAATTACTTCAGAAGAAATCAAGATGGTTGCCAATGAGCTACCCACCCCAACAGCGACAACTACAAAAAGCCTAAGGCCAGGCAGGGAAATTAGACCAAACACCTGTAGAAAAAGAGGTTCAGTATTATTCACAGTTGTACAACATATATGATAGGAGAAAAGCTTCCGACTTCTTTCATGACTCGAGCAATACACTGATACCGATTTTAGCGAAGACTGCACCCACAAAAAACCCAAAACTATAGACGTTAAAAAGCTGTGTGGAACCCAGGGAGTATGGCCCCTGGACACCTTTTAACTCGGTACTGAAGTCACTCCTGAGATTCTCCCTTCAGCCAAAGACTGTTGTCGTTTTGTGCTGTCAAGTCGATACCGACTCATGGACAGACCTCTAAAACAAACAAGACGAAATGGGCACACCCGCTCAGGGGCAGGGACGAGAAGGCAGGAGGGGACAGGAAAGCTGGTAACGGGAACCCAAGGTCGAGAGGGGGAGAGTGTTGACGTGTCGTGGGGTTGGCAACCAATGTCACAAAACAAAATGTGTATTAATTGTTTAATGAGAAACTAATTTGCTCTGTAAACCATCTGAAGTATAACTTAAAAAAAAAAAAGCTATGTGGAGATTCTATTCTATCTATCTATTCTATTCTGTCAGGTTGGCACAGATAAAAAAATTGGTATCCTGCGCTGCTGAGGGTATGGGGAGACATTCGTTTCATTCACTGCTGGTGGAGATAGAAACTGGAATAGAGCAATTCCTCAATATCTGCCAAAATTATAAATGTATTTACTAACACAGCATTTCCACATCTATGACTTTATGCTAGAGCTGTAATATTTTGTGTATTGATGTTCTCCCCCCCCCACTCCCCTGATGGGTTTGATAAAGGTTCATCTATTCTATTGGTTTAAATGTTTTTTTTCAAAAAGTTAGCTTCTTGACTTTTTCGATTTTTAAATTCATTAATTCCGTGTTAGTTTTTCTTCGTGAAGTCCTTAGGTTTATTTCAATGCTTTTTTTAAGTAACTTCTTGATAATGTGCTTAAATCATTCATTTCTTATTTTTCTTTTATGTTAATGTAAGCCTTCAAGACCTTCAATTGTCCTGAGTTTTAATTCTAATCCAGTTCGGAGATAGTTCGGATTTTCTTTTACCCAAGATAGGGTTTTTGTTTTTATTACTTTGGTTGGTTGGTTTTCTTCTCTTTAAATTTTTCAGGTGGCAGGATTCTTAGGTTTCTGGTTTTATTAGTAACTTCTAGTTCACTGGCATTGTGTTTCCAAAACGCCTACATTGGTTCTTTTCTTTTTTGGACGTTTTTGAAGAGTCTCTGGCTTAGTGGTTAAGGACACAGACTGGGTACCAGAGTGCCTGGGCTCACGCTCCAGCTCTGCTGCTCGCCAGCTCCGCGACCTTGGTGCAAGTGATGTAAACGTTCTATGCCTCAGTTTCTCACTTACAACATGGGCTAATACACACGCTTTATAAGGTGGTTGTTGGGATCTAGTGAGCCGATACACGTGAAGTATTTTGAAGAGTGGCTCGTGCAGAGTTTGATGTTATTTCCTTTGGGGTCTAACGCACAGTCGGTTTTACTGTGTACTGATGGCCTCACAAACAGTTTTACTGACGTTCCTTGAAAAGGAGGTATATTCTGTTTTCAAGGTAGGAGCCATATTGGTAGGCTACTCCTTATTGTTTGTGGTATTTACCTATTAGCTTTCCTTACTTTTTTTTCGGCTGTCATGAACTGCAACTGCAGTCTTCTACTATCGCTGTCCTTGCAACTCCTATGATTTTTGTTTTTTTGAACATTGATGCTCTTGTCTTTGTCACATATGAATAATGGTTCTACCTTCATGGAGAAAAGGACTCTTTATCATTCAGAACGTGTTTCTTTGATCTGCCTAATGGTCTTGGCCTGGAAACAACCTGTTCGATTGTGACACCTGCTCTCTCTTCACTTGCAGCTGCCTCCTGGTACCATTGCCATCCTTCTATTGTCCACACTTACGCATTGTTTTGTTCTCAGTGGTGTAAGAGCACAGAGTTAGGTTTTGCTTTGTGAGCCATCTGCCCATCTTTTTCTTTCAATAGGTGTGTTAAGCCCATTTGCATATTTCGACATGAGAGGTATGTCTGAGCATAGATCTGTCACATTATTTTCTGTCATGCTTTCTCTTCAAACCTTAAAAAAAAAAAATCCTCCACGAGTGATCTGTTTGCTTTGTTTTGTGTATGTTACTTCTGATAATTCGGGAAGTTCATATTTTTGTTCTACTGGGATTTTATAATGCCCTTAATCTTCAATTTCTTTGGGCATTGTCTATAATTCCGTGCTATGAGCAACAATTAAATTTGGGTATTTTCTCTTTCTCTACACTGTTGTGTCTAACTTGGTATTGTAAAACACACTTACATACCTATTACTTGATTTGTCATTGTTGTTAGCTGCCACTGAGCAGATTCTGACTCATGGCGACCCCATGTGTTTCAGAGCAGAACTGCACACCCAAGGGTTTACAAGGCTGTGACCTTTCAGAAGCAGATGGCCACGCCTGTCTTCCAAGGCCCCTCTGGGTAGGTTGGAACCGCCGACCTTTCTGCGGGTTCCGGAAGCGCTCATCGTTTGCACCCCCCAGGGAGCTGCACTGCTTATCGCTGTTAAATTGTATCTTAAAGATGAGAAAGCAACGTGCTAACACTGCTTCCTGGTCGGAGTTAAATATTTGGTTACAACTTTCATATTCATGTCACCAATTTTCTACTGATAGTCTTTGTCAACCATTTGATTTTCTTTCGTTTTATTTCCTTGTGTTAATTTTTATTTTTGGGTTAACCAGAAGCTAGTTTGTGTGTTTTGGTTACTGGTCTTTGAGGAAGATGAGTTCTCTGGACGAGCTGTTTTGACGGCTATGCATGTAGGCCCCAGGGCCCTGTTCCCACCTGGCATGGATTTACTCAGGGTTTTGCACGCACTTTTCTCCATCTCCTGCAATGAGCAGCTGCGGAGCTGTTCACAGCGACGTCCTCTCTGCTATAGGGACAAAGGGCTTCCTACAAATACAGCTGGTCTCTGGGATTCTCAGCTTTGCCTCCACTGAGTCTCAGCACTAAACTTTAGACGTTATCTATTGCAATGAAATCTGAGGATTCAGCTCTTTCTCTCATACACGCACACACACATACACACACACACACACTTACCACACATGGGCACTTCCCATCCTCATCCTGCTAATACAGTTGGATCAATTTTTGGTTCACTGTTCACTGCTTACAGTTTTATGATGATATAAATGCTTTTTACAGCTGAGCCATGAAGGGTGTTATGGTTACCTTTCCTTTCCTGCACACCTTCCTTTACTCTTAATGCCTTCTGTCCATACTATGTTATATGCATTTCGGTAAAGTACCGCAAATCCTTTCTGGAACAAGGTAGGATATAACTAACCGACCAAAGAAGATATATGGCTGAATAGACAAAATAGATGGTAAATGTCAGACCAAATGCACCCAAAGTTTATGCTGTGGACACCCAGCTCTGTGCTCCCCATGGTCCCAGGCTATCCTGGCAGGGCACTTGCCCTCTATCTGAGGACTGAACACTGTGTCACACTCAGAGGGGCCGCCTGAGTGGTGGACCTGCCTCCTTCCTCGATGCTCCTTCACCCCTACCACAGGAGCAGCCCCTGGTGAATTTGGAATTCAGATTTTATTTGAAGAAAGGGGTTTGATGTCAAATATTTTGCAAACCTGCCTGTAGACTCCACAGTCAACACGCGCACATCAGCTGGTTGTATCTGGGAGCATTTCACTCCGTGCCCTCGTATCCTTCACTTGTCCCTGCAGTCCTGAGTTGCGGGGGGACAGGCGCCGGTGGCAGGCCTCCAGCTCTGCTTCTCTGAGACCATCTCTAAGTCTGAGGTATCTTCAAAAGTATATGTATTTTATAGGATGAAGAAGAGACATGAGAGATGGCTATTTCTGAGTCAGATTGAGAGTCCTGCATCTAGGAACTACAGCATCACTGGTCCATTTCTGCCTGTACAGAGTAGATATAACCTGTCAGCCATCTAGTGCTCCTCTAACAGACACAACGTGAGTGGATGGCTTTCACAAAGAGAAATTTATTTTCTCACAGTCTAGTAGGCTTCAAGTCCAAATTCAGGGCGTCAGCTCCACGGGAAGGCTTTCTCTCTCTGTCGGCTCTGGAGGAAGGTCCTCGTCATCATCAGTTTTCCCCCAGACTAGCAGCATCTCTGCGCGAACCTTGGGTCCAGAGGACGTGCTCTGCTCCCGGTGCTTTTTTCTTGGTGGTATGAGGTCCCCAACTCTCCACTTGCTTCCCTTTCCTTTTATCTCTTACAAGAGAAGCACCAGGGAAACACCCTTTACATTGGATCAGGGATGTGACCTGGGTTAGGGTGGTGTTACAATCCCACCCTAATCCTCTTTAATGTAAAATTACAATCACAAAATGGAGGACAACCACACAATAAGGGAATCATGGCCCAGCCAAACTGATACACACTTTTTTGGGGGACATAATTCAATCCATGACGTAACCATTGTGATGGAATGCCTCGCTTTGCAGCTTTGCCAGCGCACCACTGCGTACGGGAGGAGAGCTCCTGTGTGCTTGGAGGTCAGCTGCGTGTGCCGCGTGCTGGAGAAGCCTCGGTGTCCCGCTCGCTGTCGCGTTTCAGGATCCACTTGGACTGCTTCTTCCAGGTGAGGCCACAGGTGTCCCACTGACATGGGAACGAACATCGCCACTGCTTTCTTTTCCCTCTCCATGCTTGTCCCTTCTGATGACACCAGTCCCAGGCCATCAGGGGCTCTTGTGTATGCTTCTGCTGGACCAGTGCCCTGAGGCTGGGACCGTGCATCCGCAGTACCTGGCATGTGACTGGCACACATTAAACAAGAACTGGGTGGGAACCAGAACACCCGCGTCAGGTCTCACAGGTCCCCTGCTCTACTGGTCCGGTCAGCAAGTATCCGAGAGCTTGTGTGTGCCAGGCGGCGTGCCCTGCACTGGCCACACAACTTCTAGAAGGGCCGTCACTCAGCAAAGAGCCAAACCCACTGTGATCCAGCAGGAAGCATGGGCCTCTAGGTGGCCAAGACTTCTTAAGGAATCTCTACTTTATCTTACTTGTGAGGCCTGCAAGTTTGGTTCTCCCTGTACTCTGATGCCAGGAAAGAAAGGGGAGAAGGGGTAATGACGTACCCAGGGCTCTCTCTCACCACATCAACAGACAACCTGCCTTAGTTAACTCGTACTGCTCTAACAGAAATACTACAAGTGGATGGCTTTAACAAAGAGAGGTTTATTTCCTCACACTAAAGTAGGCTAAAGGTCCAAATTCAGGGTGTAAGTTCCAGGAGAAGGCTTTCTCTGTCCTTCTCATCAATCTTCCCCTGGTGTAGGAGCTTCTCAGGCACAGGAACCCCGGATCCAAAGGACATACTCTGCTCCCAGCGCTGCTTTCTTGGTGGTATGAGGTGCCCTACTCTCTGCCCACTTCCCTTTCATCTCTTGTAAGATAAAAGGTGGTGCAGACCACACCCTAGGGAAACTCCCTTTACATTGGGTCAGGGATGTGGCCTGGGTGAGGGTGTTATACAATTCCACCCTAATCTTCTTTAATACAGAATTACAATCACAAAATGGAAGACAACCACATAATACCGGGAATCATGGCCCAGCCAAACGGATACACACATTTTTGGGGAGACATAATTCAATCCATGACACAACCATAATAAGAACCAAATAATAAACTTTAATTTGAATATATTACAGCATAATTCTTTTGAAGTACAAAAATAATTATAAAAGATTTTTTTCCATTTGCAAGTAATGTATGCTACAAACTATAAACGGTGCATTGATGCTATGAACTGTACGTTACCATTCAGCCCTAAGCCTGGACTGTCCTCTCTCCCTCACGTCATCACGGGTAAGAACCACAGCGTGAGGGGCTGCCCTGCAATTCTGAGACCCTGTCAAGACACTTCAGAAGCAGCTATCCTTAATAACAACAGAAGTGGAGGATGTCTCTCTCTAGTGTCTATGGTTTTTGGCTCAATCCTATAGATTAAAAAGTTTTTTAAAAAATGGTCTAATATTCTGGGAATTGCTATTTTTGGAACACCTGTTTCTGTGCGAGAGACAGGAAAATTAAGTCTTGAGGGTCCAGCGTGTTAAATTCCATAACAGCTCATTTAAAAGTAAATTGCCATCCCTGGTAAAGCTTTCCAAGCTTCAGGAATTTGAAAACGACAGAATTCACTGGGAGACAAATCTCACTGCTACAGCCACCGAGGGACCCCTCTGTCTTCTCCACGATTGTGTCTGCTAATATTCTAACCGAGGTAAGTAAGAATCACAAGAAGTATTCTAGACATTACAGCAGGTCCTGCCCAGAGCTGACCCACCTAGTACCTGAAATGCTGAGAACCAGTAATTATTAAAAAAGTAGGAGCAGTATAATGAGGAAAGAGAAGCTCTGGCATATGAAAAGTGACGTAGCATTGCTGTCTAGTTAGCAAGCAAGCAAGGCCGACTCATTTTGACTTGTGCTCTGGACTGGTCAGATCGGGGTCTGAGTTAAAAGGCAGAAAGCTGGCTGCCTTCCCGAGTGGAGCCGCAAGCCCCCATCACAACTGTCCAGGCCACGGCTGTCTCCAGAACCTTCATCTTCCCTCCTTGGCCGTTCTGACCCCACCACATCCCCATCCCCGCTCTATACAACTTCACGGCGTCCCCATCTCCGCTCTATACAACTTCTTCGTCCGCAGGAGGACGCTGGGGAGTAAGTGGGATCCCTGATGCAGTGCTTACAAGAGTTCTTCTGTCTTCAGTGCCTCGAGGAATTACAAACACGCTTTCGTTTCTCTTCCCGTCCATTCTCTGCTACATGGGGATGGCTCTGCACTTTCTAGACCTGTCCCACTGTACACCCTGAACTAATAAACATAAACAAACAAAACCAATGTGGTGTAGAAACAAAGGTAATCTGGTACATAAAGACATGTGAGTGTTTTCTGAAAATAACTGGTGAGTTGTAGAGAAGGTTTATGCTGTGAGAACTTGGAAACACGGGCTGGAAGACAACTCAGGACGGGGAGTCTGGCCACGAGGGGCCCCTCCATGGGCTCTATCCCATTCACGTTCTAGGTCATCACATTAACGGCCATAAATGCACCTGTATCATCTTTGTGGCCCTACTTCCAAAACTGATGTTTACTCAGCAAGATACATTAGGAAAAAAACCTAACCTGAAATATATGGAGGAGTTACCTAGGATACTTGGAGTTACCTAAAACATATGGAGAAGTGACTAATGAGATCTGTATACTCTGTTTCCTGAATACTTTTAGCCACTGTATCAGATTTTTTCCACAGAACTCACCTTTGTAAAAACTGCAACCCCCATCTTACTCTACCGCGACATGGTCTTATCACCACTAATCCCATTACAGAAGAGGAACCGTGTAAATCCACTGATGCCGACACTCTGATAAAGGATCTCACCGCCATGCTTCCAAACACACGGCTAGTTATCGCTAGTGATAGCCTCCGTTCTCCCAGGTTTCAGAGACGCATTACAAAACTGTTTACGGAACTCCCCAGTAAGACAGGATAACGTACAGAATGGCTAAAAATAAGATGACAGAATGGTGGTGACCCTTGAGGGTCAAAGACATTTGTTATTGCAGCTAGGAGGAAACACCAGGAAGCACAAATATAAAGGAAAGTTATGCTGTTCTCCTTAAAGTCAGTAAATTGTATCAGAGTGCTTGGAGCGTTTCTGGAAGGAAGGCACCAGGGAAGTCCAAGGTCTTATTGCTGGTAGGACCACCCAGGGCCATGGCTGAGGCTGAGGCTCCTGGTTCAGCTGGGAGGCGGGTCCGAGCTAGTCAGTGGTGACCTTGAGGCCTGGAGAGCAAGGAAGGCCAAGGCCAGCAAAAGAGAGCCCTGCGTCTTGCATTACACTTGGGTTCCAACTTGGCACTCCAGTGCTGCCTGGCTCTCTGGCCTCATGCTACTTCAGACAGGCACTCTGTTCTCTTTGGCCCACTTCTTCATGATCCGGATGATGTACTCCACCTGGGTGTTACCTGTGCTCCGCAGTAAATGCAGCACTTCTCGGAGGGTCTCTCTGAGGAGACAATTAGAAAAGCAAAGCGTTTCAATAAAGAATGAAAATTAACAAATGAAATGAACTCTTAAACTGTTCTTCATAGACTTCTACTAGGACTTTTTTTGTAAAAGACTCTTCCACGGTGTGTTCATAAGCCAGTGATAAACTTGCCAGCCTCCTGGGCTTAGAGTGGCATAGGAAATGGAAATTCTGTGAAAGCCTTCTCACAATCCAAGTGCTTCTTGTTTACTTACGCTACCGCTCCATCTACCATGAATCTGCTTGTCCTTCTGATATGGCCTAAATCCCCATTTCCATGCTCAGTCTGCATGACAGAGGAGAGAGAGGGTATATCTAGGAGTTGAGAGAGTTGGGTTCAAACTCTAGCTCTGTCACTAACAAGTCACTTAAGTCATCTGAGTGTCAGACTTCTCATTTCATTAAGGCAGTCTCTGCATACTGGCTGTCACTATCGTATTTATACAATTTCACAAAGCCAGAGGAATGGAGGATTTCTCCAAGGGAAGTAAAATATTAATAAATATGGAAGAGGAGAGTTAAGGACTAAGATTTGGCAAATGCCCAAAATCTGTGTTTTTCTTATTAATTTAATTAAATTAAAACTTATGTTTTAAGTTGTTGTTGTTAGGTGTGCCATCAAGTCGATGGTGACTCATACGGCCCTACATACGACAGAATGAAACAGCGCCCGGCCCTGCGCCAGCCTCACGGTCACCGCTGTGTTTGAGCCCACTGTTGCAGCCACTGTGTCAGTCCATCCCGTTGAGGGCCCTTCTCCTCTTCGCTGACCCTCTACTTTGCATGCTAAACCTTCCCTATTACCTTAGCAGACCCCTCTCTTCCCGAAGATCCTCTCCTATTCTCTACTTCTTTATTCCCTCAAGTAACCTCTTTCCCCTAACCAAATCTTTTTAACTTTTCTTCAGGACTGGAACTAGATATTAGGCAGAAAGTCATTTTTGATAGATTATTTACTGAGAAAATCATCACATTTATTATTTATACATCAGTAACAAATATATTCCATGACGTTATTTTTAGAAAACCGAATTTAGTTTTAAGTGTTTGAATTTTGGTTACAAATGGAGCTATAAGGCACTTAATTCTATGTAATCTAATGTCTCAGTATTTCCTGGAAGATGAGAAGGCAAAAAAAAAAAAAAATGAATTATCAACCCTCTATGCTAATGGCACATCTACTCCATTCTGAATTCTTTGAGGCCTAAATTAAAAGATACAAGAAAAAGCCAACAGGCAAAGAAAAGAGGAGAAGAGAGTGAAAAAGACTTCATAAAAATGGAGCCACATGTGCACCCTGCTCTGATCTGAGAGCTGTAGTATATTCAGTGCCTCCAGTATCTGTGATTTAGAGTGATCTGATTCTACAAAGTAAAAAAACACTCTGGAGGAAAAAGATCAAATAACAAAATATAACATCTTAACATTTTATTCATCACTCTAAAACATCATTCTAATTTCGGCTTTTCGGAAGATGTCATCCAAGAAAACAATGACATCCCCCCATAAACCAGCAAATGAATAGAGGCAGGTTTCTTGCCTGTTCACTTACTTGGGCTCTCTGCCAGCTAAGATCATCTGGAAGATGCCCACACAGGCACCTCTCTTGCCTTCCCAGTACTCAGGGTTGGGGTCCAGTCTCTCGAGGACATCAAAAGCTTTGGCTGAATAGTAAAACTGGCCCATCTGCATAAAGGAAGGTATTGGGGTGATACTTGTAGCCAAAAGATGGGATAGAATGAAACCAAACATAAAGACACCACGAAACAGAACTGTGTGAAACAAGTGCATGGGTAACGACAACATTTTCAGTTAGCAAATTAGATAGATCCCAGCTCCATATTAAAACAAGAAAAAGGAAAACTTCCATTTTGGTTCATGAGTTCTATTTAAGTCAGCTTACCTTCAACTATTCTGTCTTCAATAGTATAACATCTTTTCTACATATAGTCTAGTTATGCTGTAATCAACACGTTCATCATTTCTTCTAATTATATTCTAATCCTGGGACAAACTCTGATGACTGTGATTTAAACTGGATATTTTCAAGTCCCCTCAACACATTCTATAAATGACTACCATCACTCATTCCTTGCTAATTTGATCAGGTTCAACCTGAGAGGGTGCTTTTTCCCTGAACTTGTTCCCAAATTCCCAGATCGCCTACTAAACTAAATCTTTTCAACATTTAATTTCAAAATAACTTAATTTTATTTTGATAGACATCTTTCCCAAATATACTACACATTTCCATGGCCTTGTAGAGCACGCTGAATACAATTAAATTTTGCTTAGATGAGTTTTCTTTCTTTTTTTTCACCTATGAAAGCTAGCCTCAATTTTTTTTTATCGCACTTTAAATGAAGGTTGCAGAGCAAATTAGTTTCTCATTAAACAATTAATACATATATCATTTTGTGACATTGGCTGCCCATCCCACAACATGTCAACACTTTCCCCTTTTCAACCTTGAGTTCCCCATTACCAGCTTTCCTGTCCCTTCCTGCTTTCTTGTCCTTGCCCCTGGGCTGGTGTACCCATTTACTCGTTTTATTTTATGGGCCTGTCTAATCTTTGGCTGAAGGGTGAACCTCAGGAATGACTCCAGTACTGAGTTAAAAGAGTGTCCGGGGGCCATACTCTCAGGGTTTCTCTAGTCTCTGTCAGACCAGTAAGTCTGGTCTTTTTTTTTGTGAGTTAGAATTTTGTTCTACATTTTTCTCTAGCTCTGTCTGGGACCCTCTATTGTGATCCCTGTCAGAGCAGTCGGTGGTGGTACCTGGGTACCATCTAGTTGTGATGGACTCAGTCTGGTGGAGGCTGTGGTACTTGTGGTCCATTAGTCCTTTGCACTATAGATGACTTTTCCTGATGGACATCATAAATGTATAATGTTACCAATTTTGCTGAAGGCTTCAAACTGTTAGGCAATCTTTTTTACTCAGTGTGGTTTAGTTAACTTCTCCATTCCTGTCAACTGTTGTTCTAAACCTTTGCTAATCTCTTGAGACTTCAACTGCATTCTTGGCTTAGCTTTATTCTAAACTTCACAGGGAAAACAGAGCTTTCCTCCCTTCAGCTCAAATCCTACTTATACCTTCATTCATCCTTTCTGCCCACCTCACAGGAAAACCAAAACCAAAACCAAACCCACTGCTGTCGGTCGATTCCGACTCATAGCAACCCGATACGGTTCCCAAGGCTGTAAATTTCTACAGAAGCAGATTGCCACATCCTCTTCCCACAGAGCCACTGGTGGTTTTGAACCGCCGACATTTCGGTTAGCAGTCGAGTGCTTTAACCACTGTGCCACCAGGGCTCCTTACCTCATGGCAAAAGGTGTTCTTCGCTTTTAAGGTCAGTCCTTTTCCTATGTTCTCTTAAAAATATTTTTTATTGTGAAATAACATACAGAATGGTGCATAAACACAACTGCACAGATCAATGACTAATTAAAAGGCCAATGTAAGTGCAACCACCCCCCAGGTCAAGAAACAGAAACGAACCCCTGATAGCAAAACAGAGGCTCTCCTGTGTCACTGCCAGGCCACACCCGCCCCTTCCCCTCCAGAGTAACGACTACTCCCACTTTTACGGCCACCAGGTCATTGACTTTATGGTTTCATCAAGTATGCATACACCTCTAGACAATATGCCTGAGCTTTGCCTCCCTTAGAACTTGATCTATGTGATAGTCTTTGTCTTGCTTCCATTAACGTTATGAGAGTCATCTAGACTGTTGGATATAGCTCTGGTTGGTTCATTTTTTAAAAAACTTATTTTGGAATAATGATAGATGCTTATGAAGTTGCAAAACTAGAACAGAGAAGTCCCAAGTACCTTTCACCAGTTTTCCCAATGGTGACATCTTACGTAACCATAGCACGCTATCACAATATCAAACCCAGGAAGTTGACACTGGCACAATGTGCGTGTGTGTAGGCACGTGCCAGAATTCCTCCATGCCTGAAGCGAATGTTTTAAAAGCTTTTAATCTACAAGACAAGGTTCCTGGGTGGTGCAAACAGCTTCCGCTCGACTGATAACCTAAAGGTTGGCAGTTCGAACCTACCCGGTAGTAAGCACTGTAGAAGAAAAGCCTTGGTGATCCGCTTCTGTTAACATTACAGCCCAGAAAACCCTCTGCAGCACAGTTCTACTCTGCACATATGGGGTCGTTATGAGTCGGAATTGACTTGATGGCAACTAACAACAACAATCTATAGGACAGGACCCAATTCCCCTCGCCTTCTTGCTTAGCCAACTCCCTACACACGCACACACGCGCCCGCGCACACGTGCCCGCGCGCTCACACACACACACACACACACACACACACACACACACACACACACACACACACACACACAGAGCCAGCCCTTTACTAAAGCTGACTGCTTTTTTATTCCCTTTTTCGGTTTCTTTGCCTTTGCTGTCTACCATCTGTACCTTAGTACTCCCCAATGTGTGGTTTGCAACCCCCTGCTCTTCTCCCTTCACTTCTTTTCTTTTCCTGGGTAATCTCACTTTTTTCCAGGGCTTCAATTACTATTCAAAGGCTAAGGACTCCCAGTCTCTGTCTCTAGACAGCAATCTTAAGCTTCGGAACCAAACTTCCAACTACCAGATGTGTATCTCTGCCTGGACGGTACCGAAGACTCACGTTCTTCAGAGATCTGAAACCTTCTCTCTAAGCCATTATTCACACACATATGAAACCTGAAAGGCTGCCCAAGTCTGAGGTCGGTTCATTCATAAAAGGACAATCCCCTCCCCAGAAGCGTAAACGTAGTCTCCAGGACCCTCTTCGCTGAGATTTAGCCAGCACAGCGGTGTGACACTGGTCTCACTCAGATGCACCTTGTAGCAGTCGTTAGCAATGAGCTGTAAGAGGCTGAAGGACTCGCCGGAGGTTTCCATCTTGAGGTAAAGTTCCCAGGCCAGTCTTGGTTTCTTATTCATGATATCTACAGAAAGAAACAAAGACTTTTGCCTTCTGAATGTAGAAGACAGACACTTCTATATCTTGCTAGTCTGTGGATTTGGTTCTACACTGCAGATACACAAAGTAATGGTAGAATACATCATACTTGGAGAGCTTACAATGCTGGTGGTAAAGCTGGTTTCCCAGCAGAATTCTACCATATGTGAAGTATCTAAGTTAGGATTCCACATAAATTATGTCTGTTTAGATTGCGCTGATTTCCAGTAGTTCGCATTTTGCTCACGCGCCTAAAAGAGGACACCAGTCACTCATCCACTCCTACTCAGAAAGTTTAACCTCCCTTAGAACAGCTGAGTGCTAAAGTCTTCCTGTGACCACAAAAACTCAGTGAGCACTTTAAATCTGAGTAACATAAACAAAGGAAAGAAGAGAGGGAGAGGAAGAGGGAACAAGAAAGAGAGAAATCGCAGGCTATATAACGGACAAAACATGTATGTTTTTGGCATTTTGCCACTTTTCAGGCCTGCATCACAGTGAAATGGTAAAATTAATGTAACGGTATCATCTCACAAAGCCCACTGCCAACTGACACTCTGGCAACTTCAACAGGCCTGAAGGAAGAGCATGGCATCTTAGAACTACCAGTCCGTAAGTGCTAGGCCAATGGCATTTGGTAGAACTAATCACAGGGTAAACTTTTACAACACCGTGTAACGCGACCCTGACTGAGTATATTAACAACACTTAACTTCAGTGCTTACTCATTCTGTCTATAAAGCAAAATTAGAAAATGGTCAATGTAATTTCCATCCACAAGATTATGTAGCAGAGAAGAAAAACGATTTCCCTGTAATATTTAAAAGAAGACTCACAGCACCGAGCTAACCAGCTGAGGTAAATGTAATCGTTCTTCAACTTCTCACTTTGGATCAGGAGAAACACCTGCAAGAAGAGGAAAGAAAGAGAATGAACATGAAGATGCTTTCGTGATAAAAACGTGTATTATCGGCTTACCTGAGACTGATGATTAATGTAGCCTGTGGATGACAAAGAGGAGCCCTGGTGGCACGCTAGTTCAGCACTCGGCTGCTAACTGTAAGGCCTGTGGTTTGAACGCACCAGCCACTCTGCGAGAGAAAGATGTGGCAGTCTGCTTTCATAAAGATTAGCGCCTTGGAAACCCTACGGGGCAGTTCTACTCTGTCCTATAGGGCCGCCATGAGTCGGGATCCACCTGAAGGCACACAACACCCCCGATGACTAAATCCTATAAAGTCTGTAAGAAAAAGGAAGGGTGGAAAGTAAACCCTGAAATAACTCAGAATATAAGAATGAAAACATCAGAAATATACTTAAGTTTAAGACTCTCAACTTACACATGGTACACGTTATCTATCCAGTATTACTGGAGTATGAAATATTAGAAATAAAATAACTATGGCTTGGCTCATGAAATTCTCAAACTCTGAATACATTTTGACTATTTTGGTGAAAATCTAAGTATCTTTTCTTGCATTTTTGAATATTTAAAAAATTAAAAAAACAATACATTCTCTTGGCAAAAGATTCAAACGCAAAAGGAAGATGTGAAGAAAAAGTCCTTCTTCACTGCTGTTTTTCAGTCCCGTGAGGTCACCACTATGAATATTCTTTACATATCCTTTAAGAACTCTTAATAATATGCAAACAGACACATATTTTTCAAACAAATGGGATCAAAAATTTATCTTCCTAACCGGAAGTTACTGAGCATTACTGAACTTGTTTTTGAACTGAGGTCATCATCACGAGCATCCACTTTCACACTGAGATACAACAGCACAATGCCTACACTGTTTCTAGGCATCTCACTTCCTCCTCTGCTGCCAGCGGCCCTCTCGCCACTACATCACTCTACCAAATATTTATTTAACGTCTGTCTCCTCTATGCTGTAAACTCCTTGAAGGCAGGGACTATATCTGTCTTACTGATGGTTATCCACAGTGCCAGCACGTAGTAAATGCTTGATTTACTGAATAAATATATTTCTTCTTAGAAGCAGATTGCAGGAGCTCTTATTTATTGCTTTAAAAATGCGTGAGGTTAAGAAACTCAACGACCTCAGGTTAGGCTTCATATTTTAACCAGAGAAAATCAATGCTGAACAAATATTCAAGGGCTTAGCCTTCCCGTTATGTACACAGCTTCAGAAGTAAGCTTTGAGAGAGCGGTATTGGATAGCCAGAGTCTTTTTTACATTTTATTTTGGGTTGGAGTTATGGTTTCAATGTTGAGGCTGCTGAAAAGTGAAGTGTCTGAAATCAGAGGAGATAGTGACACAGTCTATATTCTCTATACTAAAGAACAAAATAATCTCTGCCACTCTTTGCAGCTCCTAACAACACCTGGAGCGTTCTCCCTACGGAAGTCGTTTCAAATAATTCTTTGAATATACATTTTAATATGCTCCTGAAACCACTCTAAAGAAAGTATCACCAGCAATGCAAACATTTCCTTAAGGTGTAAGCTCTCTAACAACAGGAGTCCCACGGGAGGCCATGGGAAGCTGGTAATACCAGAGTTAAGTAAAATAAAATTACCTCTGTGTCAACTTTGGAAAGTGCTCAGAAGTACCTGAGAGCTATAATGGAGTGTTTTAGTCAGAGTTCAGATAAAAAGAAAAAAAAAATGTGCTTTGTAACATACCTTTACAAGCCTGAATAGCTGTCATGAATGATATTCTTTAAAAAAATTTTTTTAAATAAAATATTGAAAATATAGAAAAGATTATAAAACACAAGTAGGAATAAAGAGCAAGAAACAATGAATAATTGTGTACCTACCACTAAATTTAAGAGAAAAAAAATTACTGTTACTTTTGAAGTCTTTGGGATGTTCCTCTCCACTCCCATCCCATTCACTGCCCCTCTCGGAAAGAACACTATCTGAAGCATGTGTTTACAATTCCCTTAGTTTCTTTATTGTTTACCGTATTTGCACACCTAAACGGTACCTTTCAGTTTTGTGATTTTGAACTTTATATAAATAAAATCATACTACATATATTCTTCTGCAACTTTTTTTATACTCAACATTATGTTACGGAGATTGACGGATTGATTCATTTATATATTCATTCAACAAAAATATACTGAATTCCTACTAAGAATCAGATACTGATCTAGGCATTTGGATACATCAGTGCACAAAACAGACAAAAATCCCTGTCCTTAGGAAACTTACATTCTAGCTAGAGGAGACAGATAATAAAAAACGTAAGTATATTAAATAGGTGGAGCCCTAGTGGCCCAGTGGTTAAGAGCTCAGGTTGTCGAGCTAACCAAAAGGTCAGCAGTTCAAATCCACCAGCTGCTCCTTGGAAATCCTATGGGGCAGTTCTACTCTGTCCTATAGCGTTGCTATGAGTCGGAATCGACTCGACAGCAATGAATTTTTTATATTACATAGGCAAAGATTTCTTACCAGGATACAAAAGTTGTTATTCATAAAAGAAAACATTTTAAAATTAGATTACATAAAAATTTAAATTTTCTACTCATCAATAGACAACACTAAGAAAGTGAAAAGGTAAATCACTTTGGCAGAAGACTTGAACGGGGATTTCATAAAAGAGAATAGCCAGTAGGCAAAAAACATAGTAATCAGGGAAATGCAACCTAAATCTATAATATAAAACCTCTACACATCCACCAGAATGGCTCAAACAAAAACACAGACAATACCAAGTGCTGGCAAGGATGTGGAGTAATTGGAATTCATATACTGCTGGTATTGTGTAAGCTGGTTCAACCACTTTGGAAAACTATTTGGCCATATGAACTAAAGCTGAACATACACATACCATACAAACTGGCAATCGGTATTGGGCATATTCCTCTTCTAGTTACATGCCAATAGAAATGCATACATATATTCACCAAAAGACACATACAAGAATGTTCGTGGTAGCAATATTTCTAACAGCCAATAACTGGAAATAATCCAAATGTCAATTTATAGGAGAATGGATTAAAACTGTGGAAAACTATACAGTGATGAGAATGAATGAAGAAGAGCTACAAGCAACAACATGGATGAACTTCATCGTGGACGAATCTCACAAATACAATGTTGAACCAAAGAAGTCATATATAAGGGTATATGTTGTATGATTTCATGTATATACATTTCAAATTCAGACAAATCAAGCTATGGAGTTAGAACTCAGGATAGTGGTTAGCCTTGCGGGGAGGGGTAGTCACTCAAAAGGAGAAGAGAACAGAAATATAAATAGGGTTCTGATAACATTCTGTTTCATGATCTGGGTACTGATTATATGGGTATACTCACTTCATGAAAATTCATTAGACTATGTACTTATGATTTGTACACTATTCTGCACGTATGTTATACTTCCATAAAACTTACAAAAAAAAAAAAAGGGGAAAACATGTAATATGATTAATAGGGTGATAAAATCTGTATGTTTATTCACATTGTAGTTTTTAATGTGACCTAAGAACAAAGGAACCTCTAATAATCTTTTACCCTTGACCATTTTATTTCAGTGAGAAAAAGACAAGCAAGGATGTTTCCAGACAGAACCATGCAGATGCTTTCAAAAGCAGGTACCCACCTCCTCACCCTCGCTGGTATTGCCTGTTGCAGCTTTGGCTTGTGCATAATTAAAGTTAAAGATGTCATCATTGTAGAAGTAACTCTGAAAAACAGCCTCAAAACAGGTCACATTGAGCATTAACATATAAAACATAAAAACATCAGTTACACCAGATAAACACAAAAACAATCTTAAGGAATTAGCTGATGCCACTAATTCCCCACAGGAACAGGGCCAGTTTTGAGAGCATCTTATTTCTCAGACACATTACATACAGCTGACTGACCTTAAATGAGTTGAGGTAAATCAAGACATCATCAAATTGCTTCAGCAGGAAGAAGCAGGAAGCCATGCACTGCCTCCCTGGTATCGTGTCTGAAATGGAGGGGAAAGAACCCATGTGTGTTCAGCAACTACAAGCTCTCTTTCGCTTAAACCTGAGTTATTTTATAATTTAGAGATAGGAATGTATCCCAACACCTTCTTCTAGATTCTGAAATTACAGACTCTGTTCAGTGGGCAAGAATCCAACACGCTGGAGTCAGGGTACTCTGAGGGACCAGTCATCTTCCTGGGGGTTCGCTCCCAGAGCCCCAGGGGAGCAATGCCCTGCAGGTGCACTGGCCACGGGATTCTCGGGTCTTTCTCCAGGGCTCCAGCGCCTGCCCGCTCAGCTGATGTGGCCTGGTTTCCATCATCACTCGCCTAGGACAGCCTAGCACTCCCCATCTCAAGCGCAGAAATCACTTGCCTGGAACCACCTGATTCTGACCCAGCGTTATTTCCGACAGCAGAGTCTTACCTGAGGTAGTAGGGGATTACCCTTGCCAACAGCACACTCCATCTCCCTAACTCCATTCAAATTTTTTCCATAGCACTCATCACAGTCTGGGAAACTATATAATCTATTTAGTTATCATGTTTATTGCTTGTCTGTCTCCATAGACTGGCAGTTCCACAGGGGCGGTGGTTTTTGGTTGTTTTGCTCGCTGCTGCATTCCCATCACCTCAATAAACTTTTGTTGCATGAATGAATGAATGAAATGGAGGAAAATATTAACTAAATAAACATTTGAAAGAAAATAAATATTCAGGGGTGATAAAGTATATAACCATCAGTTCAGCGTGAACTCTGATGAGTCAGAATAAATGCTGGTTACATACTACCGCAGGCAGCCGCGGCGGTCACACTGGCTATCAGCCTTTATACGGCCTTTCTCAGACCCTACCCTGAATCTCGGCTGACGAAACCCATATTTTAATAATAAAACTGAAACCGCAAAACTACAAGTGGCAAATATAGGTGAATACTGTATCACTGTGAAGTATGAAAGCACTTTCTGAGCTTGATACCCATGTAAGAAATCATTACAGAAAAGAAACATTTTACTAAATAAAATAGCAACCCTTAGGACAGAGTAGAACTGCCCCACAGAGTTTCTAAGGAGCGGCTGGTGGATTCAACCACCGACCTTTTGGTTAGCAGCCGTAGATCTTAACCACTGTGCCACCAGGGCTCCAATATTTTTATATAGGAAAAAAATACTGTAGGCAAAGTCAAAAGGCAAATGACCCACCAGAGAAAAAATATCTTCGACATGATAAAATGTTATACATAAAGAAATACTGACAAATCAATAAAAACTAATATTTAAAACTGAAGACTAAATCAAACTTTTAAAACGCTCATGAAATGAAGAATCCATTTATTCTCCTGTATTTATTCTCTCATCCCACTTCAGCTGAGGCGCTGACGAGAGTGTATTCCAGCCTTCTCTCCTATTCCTGACCCTCCACTTTGTAAGCGGAATCCCCCCAGATGAGCTCCTGGACAGGGAACCAAACCTCCCCGGCAGATCCACACTCAGATCCAGTCATGAGCCATGCTCCTGTGTGCAGACTGCAGACATACCACATTCACTGGCTGAGCCTCCCACCAACTGGAAGAACTGCTGGGCGATTTTCATATGATCCCTCTGAAAAACAAAGCAGAGCCGATACACAGGAAGAAGGTAAAAATATCTCATTTGTATGACACTTTATGGTTTTAACCGATTTGTCAAGATTTCACATATACCTTTGTTAAATGTTGACAAAAACTATACTAATTCTTATTAACATAAGCACTTAGAAAATGATAACCTGAAACTAAATTAAAACCTACTTAGGGTCAGACAGAAAAGATGAAAAAAATTCCAATCCCCCAATTCTATCCTAACAGTACCTTTACTTAGTGAATGCATTCATTTATTCAATCCACAAATATTTAATGTTTTTTTTAATATATCAGACCCTGTGGTAGGAGCTAGTTGTAACAATGAATATTTACTAAATAAAATTGTGTATTCAACAACCATTTACTGCCTATCTACTGTATGGGCACTGTGCAGTGAGTTGGAGATACAAAGATTTATTTCAGGGGCTCGGCTGCCAACCTAAAGGTCGGCAAGTTCGAATCCACCAGCTGCTCCTTGGAAACCCTGTAGGGCAGTTCTACTCTGTCTATAGGGTCACTATGAGTTGGAATGGATTTGACAGCAAGGGGTTTGGTTTTTGGTTTTTGTTCCAAAAAAGAACTGAATACAGCAAGCATATTAAGACAGATAAGAGCTTATCTTTAGACAGCCTTTTGATGCTTATAAAAAGTTTTCCCAGAGAAACAATGATCCCCATTTTACAGATGACAAAATTATAGCTCAGAGAGACCCAAGGGTGGACAAAAAAGTCCTGCAATTAAGAATGAAGCAGCGTGATGATCTGTTGCTGCTGCCATCAGATGCAAGGCTCCTTTTCAACAGAGCAGCAATTCTTAGAGTCCAAGCTGCTGCTTCTTTTTGTTTCCAAGTAACATACAATTCTTTTTACAACGGAATCTGAATTGAGGGATATGGACAAATGAAAGGAACTGCAGAAGAGCCTATTTGTAAGCTTACTGCCAACTGCATCTGATGTTCATTTTGATCTTTTCCACACACGGGAATTTTGCAAACGATAGGCTACCAGTGACTCACCGACCCCATTTCCTGGCCAAGGGCTGCATTGACGACTCCTTTGAGGATATACTCCTGGAAAATGGAAAAACACCGATTAATCTGAGAGGAACATAGAACTATGAGATATCTTTCCTGCTGAATCGTTGTGTCGACTCAATGCTTGGTATGTATTAGCTGTATACAGCTTACCTTGTCTCTGTTCTGTCCCTGGCTAAAATGATAGAATTAGGAGACTTTCACTTCAATTCTCAGGAAGCAAGTGTCCATATAATGGAATTCGTCATGTTTGTAAATTCTCATTCTTAAGCAGAAGTAACTCAGTGGAAGCTTCCAGCAGATAAAGTTTGTTTTATTTCAATCCAACGGGAAAAAATTAACAGTAAAATGTTTCTGTAACACTTTTTGTCACCGTATCAGCCCTGCCTTCCTCCATGGCCACATCATCTGCATTATTTCCCTCTGCCAAACACTCAATAATCCTCTCTTCCTAGTGATTCTGTCCCTCAGAAAACAATCCTCTGCTTCCCATGTGTAAGCTATTCTCTTTCGGAACGCTGGGGCTTCTCTTTCAGATTTGGTTCAAGTCTTTAAAAAGTATCCTCCTCAGCAGTTCCACCAATTTTTAATTTTTACATGAGGGCTATTTTTATATAGGAGAGCTCAGGAAAAGAACAGTGTGGAAGATGCTGAAGCTTTCAATACACTTGAGAAATACACCTGTTTAGACCCCATGGGGCCCGGACACATTTTCATTCATTCACTCATTCACCAATAATCGGAATGCCTGCTATGTACCAGGCACTGTACTTAGTTCTGGCCACGCAACACAGACACAGTCCCTGACTGCAAGGAGTTAACAGTGTAGCAGGGGAGACGGACAAGTTATAGACAATCACCCCAGTGAGATAAGTACACAGGTAGTCCCTTGACTTACGAGGCGGCTCCATTCCAACGACTCTGTCCTAAGTCAGTTCTCACATGTTACCAATACCTCGTTTTTTTGTTTTTTGCTTTAGTTTTCATTATTATTGCCTTTTATTATCAGTATGGGGGGTTAGCATGAGAACGATAACATCAGCAAATTACACGCTGCAACACCGTATGTAGTACGTATTACTAATGACAAGAGGTACAAACAAAATAAAAAACGGACAGTCGTAAGTGCGATGGTCCTCAGTGCAGTCTGTGGGAACTCGGATACGCTGGGAGTCAGGGACTACCTGTACATACCTAGTCGTTAGCTTCATCACAATATCGGATTTGAATATGTTCAATTCTTAACGCTTCTGAAGAAATGGCCACAAAGAAGGGAATTTAAAAACATCAAAAAGTCCAGAACATTCACTCTCTTATCAAAAGCATCACTACAATGGAACATGGAGTCTAGATCAATATTTAGGGTCTTTTCTGGGATTCTACAAGAAGGAATCTCCTCTACCATGCCTTTTGGCTATGTTTCTGAAGTTCTACTGATTTTCAAGAGAACTTGGTTACTAAAAACATAAAACACTCTTAATTACCTGAGGGGTAGTAGGTTCCAGATCCTTAATTAAATTATAAGCTTCTTGCACATCATCTGAAATATGAGAAATAAGTAGTTACCTAGTCTGTATTCCAGCAAACTCTTCTGAAGCAGTCCCAGAAAGATACAATCCTTTAATACTCAAGCATTCACGGGAAATAGGACGTTTTTACCTGACCTCTAGCTCTCGATCAAGTTCAATGTTGAGTAGTTATCCTAAAGATAATCAAATATCCTTAGAAAACTTATATTAAGTCAGGAGGCACCTAAAAAAATGTTCACGTTAAGAATATGAACTGGGTATCACATACCAAAGAATTATTGTTACTTTTGTTAACGGCGATAATGGCACTGGGGTTACAGAAGAAAAATGACCTTTTAAAAAAATATATATATATATATATATATGTAGGAGTGCAATGATAATTAGTTTGGAATTTGCCTTAAAACATTTCAGCAGGTAAGAGAGATCAAAAATATAATTTTACAACACCAACAACAACCAAAAAATGTGTACATGGTTACACACGTATGTACAGATGCATGTATGTGTATGTACACGTATATTGTGTACGTGTGCACAGATAAATGTATCTATATGTATGTGTTTATGCATGTATGTGTGTATATGCATATATACTCATATATATAATAAACCACACGGGGGCACAGTTACAGATATTTAGACATAACCAAACACCTTGCAGGACTGGTTTTCTAGGTTTGAAGTCTTAGGACCATAGTCTCGTGGGACAACTTGGTCAATTGGCGTAATATAGTTCATAAAGTTTATGTTCTACATCCTAGTCTGGTGAGTAGTGTGTGGGGTCTTAAAAGCTTGTGAACAGCCATCTAAGATACAACTATTGGTCTGTTATTTGTCTGGAGCAAAAGAGAAAGAAGGAAATCCGAAACTCAGAGAAGTAACTGGTCTATAGGACTGATATTCTACACGAACCATGGCCTCATCTACACTGAGACCAGAAGAACTAGATGGTACCTGGCTACCACTACCTACCATTCTGATCACGGCCACAAGAGATGGATTCTGACAGAATGGAAGAAAAAACTGGAACAGAACTCAAATTCCTGAAAAGTCTTACCTACTGGAGCAGTAGAGACTAGAGGAACCTCTGAGGCTATTGCCATGAGACACTCTTTAAGCCCTGAGGTCACCTTTCAGCTAAATAACAGATTGGCTCATAAAATAAAGAATATCCCCTGTGAATACTGTATGCCTTTAAAAAATCATCTGCATGAGGCCAAATGGTCAACAACTCTTCTAAAACAAAGATGAGAAGGTAAAGGGTCAGGGAAACTAGATTACTGGAAATGGAACAACCAGAATAAAATTAATGAGAATGTTGATACATTGTAAAAACTGTAAACAACGTCACTGAACAATATGTGTAGAAATTGTTAAATGGAAACCTAACTTGCTGTGTACACTTCCACCGAAAACACAATAAAATACTATTTAAAAAAACAAAAACATTTCAGAGACAAAAAGGGGGGAATGGATGAAAAAAGGCCAGCAAGATCTTGAAAATTGTAGAGTATGGGATGAGTATTTGGGTACTCATTACACTATTCTCTTTACTTTCGCATATGTTTGAAAAATCCCATAATAAACATTAATTTATAAAATACATAAGCTATTCTTTAAATTCTTGTTCAAAAGCATATTTCTTTTTCCCTATAGATCTCAGAGAGAAAACTGTTTGCAAGTTCAAGGTCTTATTTTACTAAACATTCGCATCTTCCTCAATGAGGATATGCTGTCTGGTAGTGTGCACGTCACCTAAAAGGCCCACGCCCCGAGTCTGCGGTCCCCTGCGCCCCGAGTCCGCAGTCCCGCACGCCCCGAGTCCGCGGTCCCCCACGCCCCGAGTCCGCGGTCCCCCATGCCCTGAGTCTGCAGTCTCTGACAAGAGTGTCCCACAGACGCACGGCCGCTATTCCCCTGGGCCCATAACCATCCAATAAAGGGCAGTTTCAGGGATGCGACTAGCAATTAGGGCAATAACTATCAATTCTCTTTGAATCGTAACATTTCTCATAGGAGATCATAGGTACAGAGAAACAGAAAGGCAGAATACCAGAGCAAATAAAAAATTAATGATAAAAAAACAGAAGTGGGAATGTACATGGTACATCAGAGAGAACCAGGAAGAATGGAGCAGTTGAATGGGGAGGCAGGAAGAACAGTGGGAAGTGAAAGAGAAGACGGGTGGAGAGCAGAGGACAGGAACCCAGAGGGGCATGGAAACAGGATGAGGAGAACAAGGCTGCGAGCAGAAAAGAGGATAAAAAAAAAAGCACAAAAAACCAGCACCAAGAAATCTGTTCTGTCCTATGAACCTGACGCAAATATAGTTTTGGAAGTATTAAGGAACCAAAACCTGTTGCCTTCGAGTCGATTGCGACTCAGAGCGACCTATAGCAGAGCAGAACTGCCCCAAAGGGTTTTCTAGGCTATAATCTTTACAGAAGCAGATCACCAGGTCTTTCTCCTGAGGAGCCAGTGGGTGGGTTCAAACTGCCAATTGTTTAGTTGGCAGTCAAGTGCTGAACCACTGTACCACTAGGGCTCCTTATTTAGAGACTAAAACCAAAGACCTGGTGCCGTAGAGTTGACTGATTCCGACTCCCAGTGACCCCACAGGATGGAGCAGAACTGCCCTATAGAGTTTCCAAGGCTGTAAATCTTTACGGAAGTAGACTGCCATGTCTTTCTCCCATGGAGCGGCTGGTGAGTTCAAACTGCCAACCTTTTGGTTAGCAGCCGAGCACTTAACTGCTGCACAACCAGGGCTCCTATTCAGAGATTCCAAAAAAACCAAACCTGTTGTCGTTGAGTCGATTCCGACTCCTAGCAACCCTATCGGACAGAGTAGAACAGCCCCATAAGGTTTCCAAGGAGCAGCTGGTGGATTCGAACTGCTGACCTTTAGGTTAGCAGCTGAGCTCTTAACTACTGTGCCACCAGGGCTCCATTCAGAGATTGGATGTTCTAAAATCTCCTGTTACAAGTAAAAGCCAGACAAGCTCTTCTTACCTTGGCGAAGGTAGTAAATCACTAAGTTTAGCCTCGCTTCAGGAATGACATCAACCAGGGGGGGCAGAACCTGCAAAGCCCCTTCACCTCCCCGGAAAACAACCTAGAGAGAGAGGAATTGTGTGATTATGGCAACAATCAGGCACATACTTAGTGATGGAGATAATTAAGGAGCTGCCACAGACAACTAGGTGCATGACAGCCAACTGAAACACCTCTGGGAATCCAAAGTGTATCAAGAACTTCCATCATTTGCTGAATTTATTATTGTCAAGCTATCGCCTGTGCGTCTTAGCCCTGTTCTTTCCCGCTCCTGTTTCTGACTCTTGACAGCCCGGAAATAAATATTTCTTTTTCGCCCTATCTAAAATCTATCTCCACTATTACCCTCTATGCCTTTGTCTTTATTTTTATTCACAGCACTTATCACTCCGTTTTACTTTGTATTTTTCTGTTTGTTGGTTACATCCACCGGCATAAAGCTCCACGTGACACAGAACTCTGGATTTACTGTGTATACTCCCATCCCACAGATCTAGGGCCAGTATAGTAGGCACTCAATTATTTTTTGGAAGAACAAATATAGGTTTGAAAATTTATATACACATGGACATTGACCTCACTGAAAGTCAGCCTTATCTAAATTGTAACAGGCGTAAGCAACAAAGTGAAAACATGACTTTCATTGCAGACCTTTCCTTTTCTCCTTGTAACAACTGCAGAAAACTCGTTTATGGTACCCAATAATTGATGAAACTTTTTCTAGACAGATATTCTACAATAAAAACTCCACGAAGGAATTTCCATAACCTTTCTGAGACTACTTTCTCATCTCTAAACGGCATTAGGAATGTCTTCCTTTCAGGGTTATTATGAGGATTAAACGAGTTAACATAGCAGATATCATTTCATTTCATTAATTCAGTAAATACTCGTTGGCACCTACTCTGTGGCTGGTACTATAACAGGCAGTGGGGTTACGGCAGGAAGAAGTCACTCCCCTGCCACCATGGAAGCTACACTCAGGTGGGGAGGGACCTTCAAATAGCACACAAATACGTATGCTGTCAGGTGATGCTAAATGCTATAAAGAAAAACTAAAAAAAACCCACAAAAACCTCTGTGAAAGGACACTGTCACTCACTGTCGTATTCCCAGAGCCTAGCAGTGTCTGGCACACAGTAAATGTTTCACAAATTAAATTACAGAAATCCAGACCTCAGGCATGACTACCCCATCTCTTCTTCCTACCTCAAACGTCAATTCGGTCATCTTTTTCTTTGTTCTTGTCTGAGATGTTCCCTTCTTCTGCCAAGATTAAGTCCTTCCCCTGTGCCCTTGACCTCATGACCTCTAACTCCATCAGCACCTTGGTTCTGCATGAACCATGGCCTCTTCAGGCCTCCTGAAGCCCTGGCCCCTTCTCAACTTTAACCGTACACAAGGGTTTTGGTTCTCTCGAAAACTTTTCCACTTGGTCCCACTGTTCCCTCTGCAAAGTGCCCTGTTTTTCTTCTTTTCGCAAAGCCACACTTCGAAAGTATGTGGCCTACTGTTTCTTCTTTCTTCTCATCCCCTCACTCTCTGACCCCCAGAAAACGGGCTTCTGCTCTCGGCACACCAGTAAACACACTCTCAGAAGTCACGAATCACCTGTTAGCTAAAATCCCACAGGCTTCCTCGGTCCTCTTGCTCCATGACTGTCTGCAGCTCTGACACTGAGGCCACAGGATGACCGTGAGAACACTACCACTTACCAAATCCATCCTAGCAGCTAGGCACCGGGTGAAGAAGCGCCTTCCACACGTTACCTGATCTACCCTCAGAGAGAAATAAGGTAGGTGCTATGATTTCCCCCGTCCCATACACGAGAACCTAAGACTTAGCAATGCTGAGTGACTTGCCCAGAGTTACCAGCTAGTACATGGCATAGTGTGATTCTGACCTCAAGGTAACTTTGAAAGTCTGTGCTCTTCACAAGCTTTGTACTGCCTCAGTATTTTCCAAATTTTTTTGAACTATAAAAGTAGTATGTGTTCATTGGGGGAGGAAACTACAGTATTACAAAAGGAAAAATGAAAATGTCCACTGTTATGGATTGAACTGTGTACCACCAAAATATGTGTTGTAAATCCTAACCTCTGTGCCTGTGGTTATAATTCCATCTGGGAATGGGTTGTCTTTGTTATGTTAATGAGACAAGATTAGTGTAGGGTATGTCCTGAGTCAGTCTCTTACAAAATATAAAAGGAGCAGATCAAGGAAGCAGAGATGGGAGAGGATAGATGCCATGCCCCTGAAGATCTCCAAGGATCCAAGGAATAAGGACCTTCCCACAGAGCCAACAGAGAAAAAGCCTTCCCCTAAGGCTGGTGCCCTGAATTCAGACTTCTAGCCTCCTAAACTGTGAGAAAATAAATTTCTGTTTGTTAAAGCCACCCACTTGTGGTATTTCTGTTATAGCAGCACTAGATAACTAAGACAGGCACGTTCTCCCTTCCCTCTTTAATCCCACTCTAAGGATAATCCTTGATATGCTCCTTCCCATCATATGTGTTCATTCAGCGATTCTTTACTCTGGCTGCATATTACATCCACCTGGGAAGATTTTAAGAAAAACACTGAGAGCTGGGCCCCAGCCAACCACTAATGAGACTCTGTGGGGGTGGAGGCCGGCATCAGTATTTCCAAAGGCCTCCTGGTGACTGTAACAGCAGCCAGGGCTGAGAGCCACCGCTTTATGTGACATTACACTACCTAGGCGCTCTTTCTCGCCTGCCCTTTCCTGTTGCCTTCGTGACTCTTCTTCCTCCAGTGCCTTAAACACAGATGCTCCTCGGAACCACATTTTTCTCTGTTTTTAATCCTTTCTTTCGTATTTAATTGTTAGGACTTCAGAAATCAAGTTTCTTATGATAACACGTACATGTCTTCTCCACTCTTGATCTCTGTCCAAGTGTAAATTCTACACTACTTTCTCTAACTCATCATTCTCCACAAAAATGTAATCTGGCTTCAATTTAGAAACCAGATTAGAAGTGAAAAGATTGGAGGAAGGAACCCATCATAGGAACTATCCAAATAAAACGATCTGTGATGGGGGCCTGAGTTAGAGAAGGAAAGGAGTAAATACAAGACATTGCCAAGAAAGACGACAGGATGCAGTGACTGAGTAGATACCAGAGACCAAGGGGAGGGAGAATCTAAAATGGCTGTGGTTTTGAGCAGGGTACTGGGAGAACTGCAGTGCTAAAGAAAGGAGAAGGAGGAGATGTAGTTATTATTATCCCCATTTTTAGACCAGGAATCTGAGACTCAGCAATATTAAATAACTTGCCCAATGTCCCCAGGCTCTGAGCTGAAAGCAGCTGCTCTGTTTCTCACTACAATGGAAGGACAACACAGTCAAACTTAACCTGAGCCTGGGCATTTTTAGCCATGGCCGTCATAGTCAAGCCCACACGCTCCCCTCCCATACAACTTTACTTCCCACTACTCCCCAGTGCAAGCTTCCTGTTCTAGTAAGAGAAACCTGCTCACCACCATTCACATCTGTCATCCTCGTTCTAATTCCATGTCCTTGCCTAGAATGAACCCTTTAAATCTCAACCATCCTTCAAAGACCAGCTCAAGTTTCACTTCCACCAGAAAATCTTTCCCATTTACTCTAACCCACAGGAAACCCTGGTGGCATAGTAGTTAAGTGCTATGGCTGCTAACCAAAAGGTCAGCAGTTCAAATCCACCAGGTGCTCCTTGGAAACTCTATAGGGCAGTTCTACTCCGTCCTATAGGGTTGCTATGAGTCGGAACTGACTCGATGGCAATGGGTTTGGGTTTTTTTGTTTTCTAACCCACAAGGGTACGTTCCCTCGTCCGTGCCCAAAAAAACTAACATCTGGATCGACACTGCCTTATGCTTCTTTTAAACATTTCATGTATGTATTACTGCCCTCCCAACAAGCATTTCCTTGAGGAAAGGAATTCTATCTTAAACCCACTTTGTCTCCTCCACATCAGGGAGTTCCCTGGACTAGCGTGCTATCTGCTGGATAGCTCCCTTCATTCATCCTCCTAACTGCGGTGATGTACCAAAGCAGGGTAGGACTCAAGACAGTCAAGACCGAAATCTGCTATTCACCAGATTGTGCTTGATGAGTTCTTTAGCAAATTCAAAGGAAGAAGAAGCATTGTCCATCAAGCTTTTGAGTTCTGCCTGAAATTGAAAAATAAAAGGCTTATGGAAATGATAATTGCATAGTTCTTATTTCAGTTACACAATGCTTTATAGTTTACAAAGAATTTAACATGCTATTTCAGTTGATCCTCATGACAGGCAGAATAAATAAACAAAATCGACTATATTTCACAAGAGACACACTTAAAGGACAAAGTCATAAAGAGGATGAAAGTAAAAGGACGGTTGAAAAAAAAACCTAAAAACACAAATCAGAAGAAAACTTTTATATCTACATTAAGAGCATATAAAATATCTTTAAGACAAAAATATAATTTGAGAAAAGAGGATCACTTTATACTGATAAAAGGTTCAATTCACCAGGAAGATGTAACAATTTAAAATTATATACATAAAATCATGTCTCAAAATATATAAAGCAAAAAATGCAAAGAGCTAGGAGAAACAGACAAATTCACAATCATAGCGGGAGATCTGAACACCACACCTCTCTCAGTAACTGACGTTGAGCAGACATAACAAAACTACTAACTTACAGAAGTTTCGATACATCATAAAAAATTAACTTGACATAATGGACATACAAGAAATCTTGCACCACTATTTTCGAAGTATGCATTCTATTCAAGTATACATGGAAAGCTTAGAAAAACTGACCATATACTGCAGCCATAAATCAAGTTTCAAAAAATATCAAAGGAATAAAATCATACAGAATATGCTCTCAGACTACAATGTAATTATGCTATAAATCACTAGCAAAAAGATAACTGGAAAATTCTCCAATTACGGGAAAATTATGAAGTATACTTCTAATTAACCCAAAATAAGAACTCATACTGGAAATGAGAAGTTGTATTGGATACTCAAACTTGGAATGCAGCTAAATCAATACCTAGAGGAAAAATTTATAATCTTAAATGGTATTTTAGAAAAGGCTAAAAATTAATAAGCTAAGCATCCATTCTAAGAATTTAAAAAATTACAGCAAAGCACACTGAAACAAAACAGAAGGAAATAAGAGATAAGTACAACAATTAATTAAAAAAAAAACAATTATGTGAAAGAGAGCATTAACAAAACCAAAAGCTGGTTTTTTGAAAGACTAAAAGAAAAAGAATTGAAAATGTAAATAAAATGGTCAAACTCTACAAAAATACAACTTACCAAAAAATGACAAAAGAAAAAGTAGAAACCATCAATTAGTCCTATAACCATTAAAGGAATTGAATTAGTGATTTAAAACCTTCCAAGTCTAGATTGCTTCATTAGCAAATTCTACCAAACATTTATGGAAAAACTAATGCCAATCTTAAATTCTTCCAGACAACAGAAACATACAGTACCTTCCCCAGTTCATTTAATGAGCCTAATATAACCTTTGTACTAAAACCTGATATGAGCAATAGCAAAAAAAAAAAAAAAAACAAATTAAAAAAAAACCCAAATTATAGAACAATAATACTGACAAGTATTGACTCAAAAATCTTAAATAAACTATTAGCTAAGTGAGTCCTATGATATGTAAAGAAAAGAATACACTATGACCAAGTTGGGTTATCTTGGCAATGCAAAGTTAATTTTACAATGGAAAATATCTCAATGTAACTTGCCACAAAAACAGATTAAGAGAGAAAATTATATGACCATCTCAAAAGATACAGAACACATGCTGATAAAATTCCACATCTTAGCATCATAAAAACTCGAGCAAACTAACACAAGAAAGGAGGTTCCTTCTGATACAGGATATTTAAAAAAAATCTACATTAAACATGACTACCTCAGCTGCTTTCCCGTTGTAAAGGCGAAAATGATTACAGGCCTTCAGGTTGAGAGCAATGGTACTATCAGGAATTTGCTGAAGGTAAACAGCCAGAACTTCTTGAGAGACATCATAGTAATCCAACTTGTAGTAACAGAGGGCCACGTAAACATTGAGGGCAAGGTATTCCCTATTAAATGAAAGAATTAAGGGTTAACAGTTTAAATCTACTTTAAGAAATGTTGTCAGACTACAAGGACTTTTTTAAATGGCTCAGATTGACAGGAAAGCAAAGTTCATGAATTTGCCTTGTGAAAAAGGCAAGATATAATCATTGCAATTTTTTTCTTTTTTCATTGTAATATTTTGCTGTTCCAATATAACTAGAGCAAAAGATGACAGAGAAGAAAGAGAATACCTCAAATTCTACCTGCTTGTGCAGAAAAACTAACATATGTTAGAATTGAGCATAAACGCAATAAGCACACACCACATGGTGGATGGCCAGACACGCCAGGTGGGCTTGATGACTGGGAAGGGGATGGGTGCAGACTGTGAAGGTAAAGCAAAGGGCCAAGAAGGGAGGTGTATGCAAAAGTTTGGGGAAGAGGAGAAACGCAAAGTGGTCACTGATAGGAAGATGGAACATTAATTCTTCAGAATGGTTTATTTCTAATTTTGTCCTCAAGTCACCTTAGTGTCAACAACACTGAGACTGACACTAGCTCATTCTCTCTCAACAGAGACAATATCACCCTTAAAGGGGTGAAAGTGGTTCTTAGGGGAATGTGAAAAAACTGTACTCATTTCACGTGTAAAGCACAGATTGATATACATACAGCACATAAACAGATACACAGTATATGTTGTTGTTGTTAGGTACCATCGAGTCAGTTCCAACTCATAGCAACCCTATGTACAACAGAATGAAACTCTGCCCAGTCCTGCACCATCCTCACAATCGTTGTTATGCTTGAGCCCACTGTTGCAGCCACTGTGTCAATCCGTCTTGTTGAGGGTCTTCCTCTTCTTCGCTGACCCTCTACTTTACCAAGCATGATGTCCTCCTCCAGGGACTGATCCCTCCTGATAACATGTCCGAAGTATGTGAGACGTAGTCTCACCATCCTTGCTTCTAAGGAACATTCTAGCTGTATTTCTTCCAAGACAGATTTGTTTGTTCTTCTGGCAGTTTGTTCTGAGTCCTTTAGAGAACCAAAACCAGTAAAGCGTATACATATATATATAGAGAGATTTATATCAAGGAAACGGCTCATGCGATTGTAGAGGCTGGAACGTCCCAAGTCCGTGGATCAGGATAGAGGCTTCTCTTGATTCACGTAGCTGCAGGAGATGGCGAACCCAAGATCGGCAGGCTGGAGAGCAGGGCTCTTGCTCACAGGCTGTGAAGATCAACGAATCCCAAGATCAGCACATAAGCTGATAGTTCAAGTCCCAAGAATTGGAGGTCAGACAAACAAGAGGCAGCCACAGGATCCAGAGTGAGCAAAAAGCCAGAACATCTGCTTATATTTGGATGCAGGTCACACCCTCAAGGAAACTCCCTTTCAACTGACTGGCTACTCACAGCAGACTGCATCATGGGAGCGATCACATAGAAACACTGAGAATCATGGTCCAGCCAAGTTGACACACAATCTTAACCATCACACAGTCCATGGTATATTCAATACTCTTCGCCAACACCATAATTCAGAGGGAACAATTCTTCAGTCTTGCTTATTCATTGCCCAACTTTTGCATGCATATGAGGCAAATGAACCATGGCTTGGGTCAGGTGTACCTTAGCCTTCAAGGTGACATCTTTGCTTTTTAACACTTTAAAGAGGTCTTTTGCAGCAGATTTGCCCAGTGCAATGCGTCTTTTGATTTCTTGACTGCTGCTTCCATGGGTGTTGATTGTGGATCTAAGTAAAATGAAATCCTTGGCAACTTCAATCTTTTCTCAGTTTATCATGTTGCTTATTGGTCCAGTTGTGAGGATTTTTGTTTTCTTTATGTTGAGGTGTAATCCATCCTGAAGACTGGAGTCTTTGATCTTCACCAGTAAGTGCTTCAAGTCCTCTTCACTTTCAGCTAGGAAGGTTGTGTCAACTGTATACTGCAGGTTGTTAACGAGTCTTCCTCCAATTCTAATGCTGTGTTCTTCTTCATATAGTCCAGGTTCTCAGATAATTTTGCTCAGCATACAGATTGAATAAGTATGGCGAGAGGTTACAACCATCTTTCCTGACTTTAAACCACACGGTATCCCCTTGTTCTGTTCGAATGACTGCCTCTTGATCTACGTACAGGTTCCTCATGAACACGATTAGGTGTTCTGGAATTCTCATTCTTTGCAACGTTATCCATAATTTGTTATGATCCACAGAGTCAAATGGTTTTGCATAGTCAATAAAACACAGGTAAACATCTTTCTGGTATTCTCTGCTTTCAGCCAGGATCCATCTGACATCAGCAACGATATCACTGGTTCCACGTCCTCTTCTGAATCCGGCTTGAATTTCTGTAAGTTCCCTGTTGACATACTGCTGCAGCTGCTTTTGAATGATCTTCAGCAAAATTTTAGTTGTATGGGATATTAATGGTATTTTTTGATTAATTTCCACGTTCGATTGGATCACCTTTCTTTGGAATAGGCGTAAATATGGATCTCTTCCAGTTGGTGGCCCAGGTAACTGTCTTCCAAATTTCTTGGCATAGATGAGTAAACACTTTCAGTGCTGCATCCATTTGTTGAAACATCTCGATTGGTATTCTGTCAATTCCTGGAGACTTGTTTTTGCCAATGCCTTCAGTGCAGCTTGGACCTCTTCCTTCAGTACCATTGGTTCCTGATCACATGCTACCTCCTGAAATGGCTGAACGTCAACCAATTCTTTTCGGAACAGTGACTCTGTATATTCCTTCCATCTTCTTTTGATGCTTTCTGTGTCATTTACTATTTTCCCTGTAGAATCCTTCAATATTGCAACTTGAGGCTTGAATTTTTTCTTTAGTTTTTTCAGCTTGAGAAATACCTTGCAAGTTCTTCCCTTTTGGTTTTCTAATTCCAGGTCTTTGCACATGTCAGCATAATACTTTACTTTGTCT
Organism: Trichechus manatus latirostris; assembly: GCF_000243295.1. Lineage (NCBI taxonomy): Eukaryota > Metazoa > Chordata > Mammalia > Sirenia > Trichechidae > Trichechus > Trichechus manatus. Next base: position 8,925,761 of record NW_004444029.1, read on the forward strand.
TCTCGAAGTGTCCTTCATTCAGCTCTTTTACTTCATCGTTTCTTCCATCTGCTTTAGCTACTCAACATTCAAGAACAAGTTTCAGAGTCTCTTCTGACATCCAGTTTGGTCTTTTCTTTCTTTCCTGTCTTTTTAATGACAGTATACACATGGTGTTAAAATTTCCTAGGGGGATTAGGGAAAAATGTCTAAATAAACTCCTTAGAGGGACAATAGTGAAAAGAAAGGTAAAGAAACTCTGATCTAGACACTATCGAAGGAGTTCCTCATCTCGTCAGAACGCTAACTAAGCAGATTTGAGCACATGCTGGCACTGGGTCCTCAGCCAAACTAGCTGCAGGAGAAACTAAGAGAATGAAAGTGATTTTGAGTAGGGAAAAAAGGGCATAGACCTGTTATCTAGCAGTATTCGCTTGTATATATCAATGGCTTCTTGGTAGTGAGATCGCATATAGTGGATTGAGGCCAAGCTGAGTTGATCTTCTGTGATATCCTGAAGATTCTGATGAAAGTTCATCAGTTTCTTTTCATCATTAAACTAAAATTGTGAGAGAGAAAAAGACATGTTAAGATCCTCATTAGTGTACGCTCACAGAATCCAACGCTTGTGTTACAGATGTGCAAACTCCTCCTTCTCCTCTGTGTCTCTGTCTCCTCCCTACTCCCTTGGTTCCTTGTCGTCTCTCCTTCAGGGAAAGAATGCAAACAGCCTCCAGAGGCACAGCCTTGGCAATGGAAAGCCTTTAAATTACAGCTAATACAAATTACTCAAAGCTCCCTTCCTCTTACCTTCTTTTTCTTTTCTATTGCTCTCTTTACATTTTCTCCCTTTCCTTTTTTCTATGTCTCTTTCCTCTTAGCCACTAAACAATTTTTATCTGTACTTTTGTATTTCTTTCTCCTTTGGAGGTAACATGGAATCAAAATGTCTTTCTCCTGATGTGGTGTAGTGAATAGATTTTAATTTCCTGTTCTATGTATTTTCGTCCACTCTTCAGTTACTATACATTGTAGGCTGTCAGAGTTCCATTCCAACCTTGCATGCATATTCTGTTAAGTGGTTCTGAAATAATAGCTGCCTTTTGTTTATACGTGGGGTAGAACAGATGTATTGTCTTTGGGAGTGACCCTTAAAATATAGATTACTCACTCCTGGTATAAAGAATGGCTTATACACTTAAATTTTTTAAAACAAGGCACTCTCTACACACACACAAATTAACTCTGAAGCTGACTTCCAGTCTGATCACTGATATATTAGAGACACTTTTTATAAGAGTTATTTAACTCTTGTCTTGATGTGGTAGACAAATGAATGCAGCTTCTACATTCCACAGTCTAAACTGGAAAGGTTCCCTTGGAGCCTAACTTTTCTCATCCCCCGGCACTTTAATTGATGATAAACATCAAGAAAACGTGCTCTAGGTGCCCGGCTACCACCACTGACCACTCTGACAGGGATCACGATAGAGGGTCCTGGACAGAACTGGAGACAAATGTAGGACAAAATTCTAACTCACAAAAAGAAAGACCAGACTTACTGGTCTGACAGAGACTGGAGAAACTCTGAGAGCATGGCCTCCGGACACCCTTATAGCTCAGTAATGAAGTCACTCCCGAGGTTCACCCTTCAGCCAAAGATTAGACAGGCCCATAAAACAAAGTGAGACTAAATGGGCACACCAGCCCAGGGGCAAAGACGAGAAGGCAGGAGAGGACATGAAAGCTGGTAATGGGGATCCCAAGGTCAAGAAGGGGAGAGGGTTGACATGTCGTGGGGTTGGCAACCAGTGTCCCAAAACAATACGTGTATTATTATTTACTGAGAAACTAGTTTGCTCTGTAAACCTTCCTCTAAAGTACAACAGAAAAAACCAAAAACAATAAAACTATTATATGCCAAAAAAAAAGACAGGAAGAAAACGTGCTCCAATATTACTGTTTCACTAGGATGAAAACTGGAAACAAGTAAATTCACAATAATATGAAACTTATTAATTATGGCACATCTATTAGATGGAACACTCTAAGTGTATTAAAATGCAAGGCATAGGTGTGAGGTTCCAAATTCCAAGGCCACTGGCAGCACAGGACTAGGGCAAATGGAGAAAACCTATGCCTTCGAAAGGTGGCACCATTCCTCAGCTTCAACCACCTGCTGAATGTAGAAACGTGAATTTAGTGTTTTCAAATCTTCTAATTTTTCAAGAGAAGCCAGAAATGCAAATGTTTGTATGGCACTTCCTATTGTATAAATTTTTTAAAATTTGGTACACTGTTCTAGAAATACATTTGTGACTCATTTCCAGCCCTTGAACATTTACAATCTCTTCTCTGGAATATGCAGTGGCAGGGAAAAATGTTCATGACACACTTTTAAGTGAAGAGCTGGTTATAAAACAGTGTATGGACTATGATCTCAATTTGGTAAGATAAATATACATACACAGAAAAACAAAATACACATTTTTAAAAGTCTGGAAGAAAAGAGAACAAAAAATTCTGGTAGTTATCTCTATATGCTAGACTTACAAAAAACCTTGACTTTTTTTCCTTTGAGATTTTTCTCTACTTTCTAAAAGTTCTATAATGAATATGTACTTTTTTCAATTAAGAGAAAAACACAATAAAATATCCTTCTTAAAACTGAATCAAAGACTTCCACTTCTAATAGTAGTGCAGCTTGTTAAAGCCAGTCCACCCACCAAGAACAACCAGAAAAGCTTGAATAATATTGAAAAATCTGTGTAAAGGCACTGGAGCACTACCCAGGTAGTGAGGACTTCAAATGCCAAGACACTAAAGAGAAGGAAAGTGCTGGAGGTGAGCCTGACACTTGGCACTGCTTTTTCTCTTAAGGCGGCTGCCAATTCTCAATTAGTGACTGGGATGCTGATAACTAAGCAGCTTCAAGAAGTCTTTTGGGCTTAATGGACAAAAAATGTTCAGGGACCATCAAGGCTTTCAGCTGAGACTCCTGAAAAGATACCTTAGAAGCAGAAGGGAAATGGAAATAGACCAGCTCTAAGAAGACTGAAGACCAGCTTTAAATTAGTGTAATTCCTCACAGAAATCAGGTAATCGGCTCCTATCATAAGTGCCTGTCAGGAGGAGTAAATCCTCTCTGGAAGAAAATAACATCATCCAGTCTCATGATCTCTCTAGATTTCCATAGACAATAGCCAGCATGCAATGCAATATTACCAAGCATACCAGGGAAAAAGGCTATCTGACCAAAAACCAAGAGAAGAGAAGGAGCAGACTACAGAAACAGATTGACAGAAGATGCAGTTACTGGAATTATTACACATGGACTTTGAAAAAACTGTTATCAAGATGTTTAAGAAATTAAGTAAAAACTGGGGAAATTCTAACACTGAATTAGAAATTTTGATAAAGAATAAAATAACTCTAGAACTGAAGACACTATTGCTGAAATTAAGAACTAAAACAGATGAGTTTAACAGCAGATTAGAAACAGCCGAAGAGGACTTGTAAACTCCAGGAAATTTCTATAGAAAATATACAGAAAATGTGGAAAAGAGGGTTGAAGAGACACATGTAACACAGGAAAAGGTCTTCATGCATGCATATAGCTGGGGTCCCGGAAGGAAAGAAGGGAGAGTACAGAGCAGAAGCAAAATTTGAAGACAGAATAGCCAAGGATTCCCCAAATTGAAATAAAGACATCCAGCCACAGATTTAAGAAGCACTATGAACCCCACGTGGTATAAATGCAAAGAAGATCACATCTAGGCATCTCATGGTAAAAGTGCTCAAAATCAAAGACAGCGATAAACTTCAAACACAGAAAAAAAAAAACCTTCAAAGAAGCAACAAACAGACTCAGTAGAAACAGTGGAAGACAGAAGGCAATAAAGTAACATCTTCAAAATGCTAAAGGAAAATACCTACTATAACTCTATGCTCAGGAAAAATCCTTCAAAAATGATGGTGATATAAAGACACTTTTAGACAAAAAGTGACAAAATTCATCACCAGCAGATCTACACTAAAGAAAATATTAAAGGAAGTTCAAATAGAAGGAAAATCATTCCAGATGGAAGTACAAAGATGCAGGAACAAATGAAGACCCTTGGAGAAGATAAATATGGTTAAGTGTAAATAAGTATTAACGGCATAAAACAGTAATAAGAGTATCTGTGGAGTTAGAAAGAAATAGATAATTAAAATGCATTTCAAATTTGCACAAAAGGTACTAAAACAAAACAAAACAAAACAAAAAACTAAGCCCTTCACCTAAAGCACAATTGAAAAAACAAAAACTAAGCCCACTGCTGTCGCGTCGATTCTGACTCCTAGCAACCCTGCAGGACAGAGTAGGACTGCTCCATAGGGTTTCGAAGGCTGTAATCTTTACAGAAGCAGACTGCCACATCTTTCTCCCACAGAGCTGCTGAGGGGTTCAAACCATTGATCTTTCAGTTAGCAGCTGAGTGCTTAACCACTGTGCCACTAGGGCTCCTGCACAAAAGATGGGGAGGAGGGCGGTAAATGAGTTAAAATGGTCTAAGGTCCTTGAAATGGTTTGCAAAGTGGTAAAAGCACTCATCACTATTACACTTTAATACGTAAATGACACATGCTAGGGCAACCGCTAATTATTTGTAAAGTATGCATGATTAGCACACTGATGGACGGGAGGCATGGAGTGATAAAAACCATCAGTCTAAAGGAAGACAAGAAAGGACAGTAAACAGGACATAGGTCAGTTGGGGTAAATAGAAAACAAACAGTAACATGACAGTTATAAAGCTGACCAGATCAGTAATTACAATAAACTAAGTAAGTAGATTAAATACTAGAGTTTAAAACATGAAGAATTTAATTGCGTAAAAAATCACAAAACTCGTTTATACGCTGATTATAGACAGATAGTTTAAACACAGGGAAACAGGTTGAAAAGTACTCGTTGCGGTCAAGTCGATTCTGACTCATAGTGACCCCACAGGACAGGGTGGAACTGCCCCATAGAGCTTCCAATGCTGTAATCTTTACAGAAGCCACATCTTTCTCCCGTGGAGTGACTGGTAGGCTTGAACCACCGACCTTTCGGTTAGTAGCCAAGCGCTTAACCACTGCGCCACCAGGGCTCCTTAGAAAGCAAAAGGATGGAAAAAGATATAGTGGGCAAACACTAACCAAATTAGAGCTGGTATAGCCATACAAATATGACAAAGTAGATTTTAAGCGAAGAGGAATTTTTAGAGATAAAGAGGGACATTTAATAATGATAAATGTTTCAATCCACTAGGACAACACAGTAATTCTGTTTGTATGCACTTAATAACAATCTAAAAAAACACATAAAGCAAAAATTGACAGAACTAAAAAGAGAGACAAATCCACAATGATGGTATAAAATTTTAAATACCCAAAATTATTATTTTCAAATACTGCCTGTGGGCAAACAGACAACTTTCTGTAAAATAATTTAGGAATATGAATTAATAGCTTTAAAGTTGTTCATACCATTAACTCAGTAATTCCATTCCTAGGATGTTCAGAACGGTATTTTTATAACTAAAACTCTAAAACAATCTAAAAGTTAAATAACTGGGAAATGTTAAATAAATTATGGCACTTGCATTTGATGAAATGTTATGAAGCAATTTTACAAATCATGTTTTTAAGATTACTCAGTGACTTAAGAATATGCTCATAGTATGAGAGCAAGTGAAAAAAAGCAGAATATTAAAATATATATGCAGCATGAGTCCCAGTCTGTAAAACAAAGAGACAAATACACATATAAAAAAAATTATTCTAAAAGAAGATATGATAAACCAAAAGGATGAAAAGTAGTTATCTTTGGATATGGTGGATGTTGTCTTTTTCCTGCTTACTTATATTTTTTAATAGAATGAACACATATAACTTGTATAATTTGAAAAAATACTATTTAAAATATCATTTTATGATGATCATAATTATTGCTGCAAGGTAATTCTGAAGTGTGTCTACTTGCAGGAGTCAGGACAAGATGTCTTTGAGTCTGTTCCCTAAGAGACAACAGGACAGTTGACACAACCTAACCTTCTGAAATGACCACTGCTTAAGAAGAACTAAAAGCTAACATCTCTAAATAAATTCAAAGAAGAAAGAACACTGATGGGAGAGAAATCCTATAAAATTAAAACTTATTTCTGCTTGCTCTACAAATGCCATTAACAAAAATTTCTAGTTAATTATCTTTCACCAGTGTTGGAAAAAAGAAGGAAGAAAGAGAGAACTATTTTAAAAACAAGAAGCACGAACTGAGAACACAGATACCTTGTGAGCCAAGTGGAAGAGCAGGCGGTTTTGGAGTCGGCTTTTTGGGGCTGAAAGAGAAATATAAACTGCTTATTAAAGAACTGAATAGTTCTATGGCACTAAGTCCCTTGCAGGAATGAAATGACTGAATGTTCCCAAATCTTTACCTTTCTGATCCCGATATGTCTCTGTTTTAATATATATTTTCGTTTGAGTCTGGTCTCAACCTGCAGTAGAAAAACAGCAGCAAGAGCCAGAAAAAAATGTTCTAAGATTCTGCTCCTCCGCACCTCTGGTTCTACCTGGTTCTGTTATGGTGGCCCACAGCACGGCACTCCACACGGAGTGATAGAGCAGCCCACCTTGGTGGTGTTCATATGCTGAACCAAACACTGGGAACAGACAGCTATGGTCATCTCAGTGTATGTGTGAGTTCCCTCTCATTCAGCTGTTCTCCCCAAGCATTCCTAGTCAAAGCTTTCTGAAATCTCCTCGTCCACAATCGCACTACCATCTTTTCCTAAAGACTAGCCCAGCCTCTACCCCGTAGATCGTCTACTATGACAATCTGCCACAGGTCACCAAGCAAAGAGGATAACACCGTTCAACTTCCAAATCCCCTTCACACTCTTAGAGCATTTTCCTAATTCTGGACGTCCAATCCCATATCTCTTTTACAACAAAAAGTCATACTCCAACCTATAAAAAAGAAAAAAATATATATGGAAAGAGAAATAGATATCTTGATAGATATATCACCATCCATGTGTCTAACATTGTTTTATGCAAAATACAGTCTCAGGAATGTGAGATAAAGTAACTTAAAGAATCTTAAAATTAAATTAGGAAAAATTACACTAGTACATATGAAACAATTTGTGTACAAATGAAGGAAGCCTTCAAGTTCTACATTTTCCATGGATTTGGGCTGAAATATTTTCCAAATATGTATCTGTCAGTTAACTCTGACTTCTCCCTGAACAAACACCCCCTTGTCTACACTCCCTGCAGTTTTCTTTGACTCACGCTCTCACTGTCCTTACTCTTTTCTCCCATGTTTTCCCTTTGCCCTGCTCTTACTTGCCTACCAGTCACTCCGTGGGAGAAAGACGTGGCTTCTGTAAAGATCACAGCACTGGAAACCCTATGGGGCAGTTATCCTGACATGACTGGCGTAACAAGAAAGCAGAAGTCTGGCTTCTTGAGGTTGAAATTACTGGGCTTCCTGCTCAGAGGCGGGGCAAGCAGCTATTAAAATCACAGATCCCAGAGCCTGGACAGCTACACCCACTTCCTGCCCGCAGCGCGAGGCTCGCACTACCACGGGGCCTAAGGAAGAGGCCTTGTCCTTTTCCCTCTCTCATCCTTCTCACAATGGAGGGTCTGGACGGAGCTGGAGAAAAGCGGAGAACAAAATTCTAACTCACAAAAAAAGACCGGACTTACTGGTCTGACAGAGACTGGAAAAACCCCGAGAGTATGGCTCTTGGACACTCTCCTTTTTGACTGCTGCTTCGGGGTGGGGGTGGGGGGCTTAACTCTCTCTTTACACATCAAGTCGCTCAAATCCAATATTCTTTGAAGAAGAAAGCTATTTTTTAAGCTTTCTAATGTTACCTGTTTTTTTCTCAATAGGAAAAGAAATGAATTGTTTGAAACCCTCCAAAATGACTGTTACTATGAGTGAAGAATATCAGATATTAAGAAGGCCCATTTCACCTTTAAATCCAGCTGCTTCAGCTTGCTTATACATCCCGAGAAAGAAATAGGTACAGGCCAGGTTCACCCAGACTTCAGGATTGCAGGTTTCCTCTTTTGTCGCATTTTCGTATTCCTGAAATACGTATTCAGCAGTGATCTCATTTTTACAGTAAAGCAATCAATGGGTCATTCTTTTATAACAGAACAGGATTTCTCCCTGAAATCAGACAACTTGATACTTAGGGACTATTGCAAGCCCCTCCGCCCTTCTATGCCTGAAAAGGATTGTTCAACTATCCTTAGATTGCATTTTGGGAGTAAAAGTATTGGAAAATGTTTAAACAATTTCACTTATGAATTAAAAATTGCTTGACAGAGGGCATTTATAATTTTACCTAGACTTGGATCCATAATCTTACAGATTGATCATCGTAGATGGGTAGGGTTTACAATGACCAGGAAAAAATAATTTCTAAAACAATGGTACTTGCAAAAATATAAAGACAATATAAACTTTCCCATGTCAAGAAATAACCAAGCAAAGTAAAAATGAACTTCTTTTGAGAAAAGACTCATGAAAGTTCTTACTAAAATGGCTTTTTTTTTTAACCCTAAGAGAAATGAACTCTGATACATGCTATCCAGGACATGGATGAACTGTGAAAACATTATGCTGAATGAAATGTGTCAGACACAAAAGAACAAACACTGCAGGATCCCACTTACATGAAATATCTACAACCGGCAAATGCACAAAGACCAGAGTTTGTTAGAGGTTGCCCGAGGCTGAGGGAGGAAGGAATGGGAGTTACTGCTGAAGGGGTACTGAATCTCTGTTTGGGGTGGTGGAAAAGGGACTGGAAATAGACAGTGATGATGGGTGTACAAAATGTAATTAATGTCACTCAACTGTATACTTAAAAAACAGTTAAAATGACAAATTTTTATTATGTATATTTTACCTCAATAAAACTGTTTAAAATGGCTTATTTTTCCTCTCCTGAAGATTTACTTAAAGATTTACTTAATATGCTCTGCAATCTCATCAGTATACGCATACAAGCAAAAAGCAAACAAGATATACTTGAATATAGAGAGGACTTTTAAAGCAATAATCACAAAAACTGTGAACTGTGGTTGTTCTGTTACAGAGAGGTACGACTGGGAAGGCAGGTAGGGTGACTTTTTTAGTTTTTATCTGTTTCTGTCTATGTTGTTTGAATTTTACCATGAGTGCATATCACTGCAATAGAAGTTTGATCACTCTGTAAGCATGCGTCTGTTAAACGGACTTACTCACCTCCAGAGCTCTTTTGTAGTCACCCAGGTGGAAGGCGCAGTACCCAATCCACAAGTTAGTGTCCTCCTCTTGCTCCCCAACATGACGCTTGAACTTCAGATTAAAAATTCATGAAAAAAAAAAAAAAACCATAGAACACTTCCAACTGTTTCAAAAACACGTTTCTTAAAATTCTTATTTAAAAATAGGGACTGTTTTTAAATATTCTATGTTAATTTATTGATGAACGATATGAAATTGTCAGTAATACAAGTAAAACAATACTCATTTCAATTAAACTTACACCTACAGGACCAGGCAAAATTATCAAAAAAATTTATATTTTCAAATACTGTGCATCTAGTTTTCTGTATTTACTTACACCTTACTCCAGAAAGTATTCAGGAGTTACCCTCATAACAATCTAGGTGATAGGTAAGGAGCAGAAAAATTACATGAGATATTTAATGCTAAATGACTGAAGGTTTGAGAGACTGTGCAATAAGCTCAAGGCCACACAGCCGGCAGTGGGGTGGCAGGGAGGCTCACTTTAGGGTCTGACTGCAGAGCCCAGGCCCTCTCCCTCCATGCTCTGCTGCACTCACCCTCACTCTGCCATCCTGCCCCGCTGGCACAAACATTCTTTATTCCTAGGTTACAGCTTTTCACTGAGGACAAGTCATTAAACCACTCCATTACCCTTGAACAGGCTGGCCTACCAGGCCTGCAAGAGTTAAGGATGTGCAGAAGACTAGCCTCATTTATGTCCATCCTGAAAAAATATTTATGGATTCCTCAGACTCAACAAAAGAAGTCCTGTTTTGGAGGGAAGGAGACCTTGAAGGAGGAGCCTGAACTGCCATGGAGGTGAGATTTTTCACTCTGCAGGGTGATAACTGAAAAGCATGGGTGAAAAATGAAATACTGAGCCACACATCTTTACAGAGCATCACTGCAGAATTCAGGTGCCTCCACCAGTTCATGAAGAAGACACCCCTTTGATACTAAGAACTTATTGCTATAGCCAACTCCACGTTAGAAATCCTATCACCAGGAGAATGAAGAAAACCAAAGACACAAGGGAAAGATTAGCCCAAAGGACTAATAGACCACAACTACCATGGCCTCCACCAGACTGAGTCCAGTGCAGCTACATGGTGCCCGGCTACCACCACCCACTGCTCTGACAGGGATCACAATAGAGGGTCCTGGACAGAGCTGGAGAAAAATGGAGAACAAAATTCAAACTCACAAAAAAAGACCAGACTTACTGGTCTGACAGAGACTGGAGAAACCCCAAGAGTATGGCTCTTGGACACTCTTTTAACTCAGTAATGAAGTCACTCATAAGGTTCACCCTTCAGCCAAAGGTTCACCCTTCAGACAGGCCCATAAAGCAAAACAAGACTAAATGGGCACACCAGCCCAGGGGCAAGGACGAGAAGGCAGGAGGGGACAGGAAAGCTGGTAACGGGGAACCCAAGGTTGAAAAGGGGAGAGTGTTGACATGTCATAGAATTGGCAACCAATGTTACAAAACAACATGTGTATTAATTGTTTACTGAGAAACTAATTTGCTCTGTAAACCTTTATCTAAAGTACAATACAAAAAAAAAAAAGAAATTCTATCACCAAATACTACGAATTTGAGCACAGTGACTTAAGTCTGGAGACGTTCTTATTTGAGGTCTCCTTGAATTTGCCCCAGAAACTCCCTGAAGCCCCAGGAGAGCTCCTGAGAGGTCCTCACCCCAAACCACAGCAGTTCCCTTTCATAGCCTGGCAGTGCCACTGGCTACCTGGGAAGGTGAGTCCAGGGCAGAGTCTCCCTGCCCACTAAGTCGGTCTAGGACAACACAGCAAGGGAAATGTGGCCCCTGCCTTAGAGAAACAGAGGAAAACAGAAACCGACAAAACATAGACATCTACAGAGCACTCGGCCCCCTGACCTGCAGAGCTAGAAGGCCCTCTGAAGTCAACTCTCGCACTTTAAAAATGAGAAGACTGACACCGGAGAGATTAAACAATGTGTTTAACACAAGAGCACTAATCAGAAATATAGGACTATACGTCGGCAACAGAAAAACACATGTACAGCTAATGAAAACAATTACTGTTGAGTCAGGATAAGGCAGGCGTGTGCGGTGCAGAAATGACTGCATAACCACGCTGTCAAAACTCCTCCTCCTCTGCCACACCTCTTCACACTCCTGTAACACGTCCCTTCCACAGAGCAGTTCTCTAAGCGCAGTCTCCTGGGATGATGCCCTCGGAAGCACACAGGCTACGTAAAATGCAGATTCCTGAGCACTGCTACAGACCTCAGGAATCAGAATCCCTAGAGCAAGAGCCCAGGAATCTAGATGATTCTGACATGTATTAAAGGTTGAGAACTACTGCCACATAGATGTGAAATGTTTTCAGAGGGTACAATTGTTTAAACAATAAGCATGGTAGAAATATTTAAATTTGACCAAAAATTTATAACACATAAATAGGAATAAGTCTTAAATTGGCAGGGGTTGGGATAAACAATATGTGAACTGACACTGTATTAAATGCCCCTCTATATTTTTAGGTTGGATTCTTCATCAGCTGCAGTAGACACAGTCATAAATACTCCTGAAAAAATCATTTTAGTTCATCTTTAATCAGTTTGGTGACTGCACCTGACTAGATTTACAAGTTGTTATCAGGTGCCGACGAGTCAGCTCCGACTCAGTGACCCCATGTATAACAGAACAAAGTATTGCCTGGTCCTGCGCCATCCTCACAACCGTTGCCGTGTTTGAACCCATTGGTGCAGCCAGTGTAAAGCCAAGGTTTACAAGGGGTTCCTTGAAAAAGCTCCAGAATACACCCGCCTGTTCAACAGCAGAGGGACCAGCATTCACCCAAGCAATCATCTGTATTCTGGTATTCACTTCCTAAGAAGCAAGCTTCTTTGGACATTACCTCCAGCAGGGTAATAGCTCCAGTGAAATCTCTTTGAGAAAGGAGCTCCTCTAGTTTTGGAATCTTCCTACCTTTCTTCTTTCTCTTGTCAGTGTGCGGTAGGTCCCCACCTACAGCAGGTTTGGCCCTTGAAAGCATCTGTGAAAGAAACAATGACAGCTGTATGATCCACTTCTGATGATCGGTTTTAAACTGAAGGTGACAGCTCCAGGACTTACACGCCAAGTCCCTAATAACGAACCCCAGGGAAGCTTATTCAAACTCTTCTTGTAACACGTATTTTACTAAAGGGGCCACCACCCTGTTCTTTAGCTGAACCAAACTGCTACTCTCAACTTCTTTATCCTCTCCGGTTAGAAGCACGGCTTCTGTCATCTGAAGCTCCCGTTACTCTGCTCTCTATCCCACGCGCAGCTCAGGTATGGGGGACAGGGAGAAACAAGGGAGAAGAAACCATCAAGGTACTTACAGTTGCACCCCTGTCCCCGCGGGAACCCGGGGAGGGCAGGGGAACGCCCTCCACCGACACCCTGGACTTAACCCAGAAGTGTCCTGGGACCCTGTAATCCCCGCCCCGGGACCTACCCAAAGTCCTCCCTCACTATTCAGGGCCACTAACCATCTTGGCGTCAGTCCTGTGAGCCCGCTCGGCAGACACTGCAACGGCGTGACCTCGGCGCGTCGCTGCATCCACCCAGCACGCTCCGTTTCCACGGCAACCCCGCCGGGAGGCCGGGCCGTCCGAGATGCGCCCGTCGGGGAACCGCTACCGTCCGCGTCTTGGTTCTGCTCCGCCACGGTCGCCGGGCAGTGGACGCTCCCCGCTCGGGAGAAGAGCATCGCTCTCTCTGCCGAGGGCGAAAGTTTGACTGTGTCTCTACTTCTGCGTTTACTTCAGGAAGAATGGTATTGTTTTCAAATGCAACGGCATTGTTTTCCAATGCAAGTCTCTTGGGAAAGTAATTTTCAAGGAACCACTTCCGGTTTGGACCGTGTTGGGCTCCATAGCAACCTCCGGGCACTGCCTGGCACGTGATCTCTGTCTCCGCAGGCTGGCGGAAGCTTAGGGAAGAAATTCTGCTCTGCGTAGGGAGTTGATGTTTGGAAGCTGGAAGGCACCAAAGGACAGTAACTTTCCATAGATACACCTACTCACAATAAGAATATGTAATAAATAGTTTTTGATTGAAGGGCTCGATTTATATCGTACCCCTGAACCCAGATAACACAAGAGAAGTTTTTAAAATCATCAAATCGTGGACTCCTACAGTGGAAGAGATCTTAAAGGACAATCCTCAGAACTAACGGACTGAGGAACTAACATCTGGAGAAATGAAGTAATTCGCCCAAGTCTACGTAGGCAATAGTGGCATGGTTGAATTACATACATACCACCCTGAATAACTACTAGCATTATGCAGACTCAAGTATTGCATGAGCTCACAGAAGGCAGGTATGATTTCTTACATTCTTTTACATCTTCCTCATGCTCGAGCCCTCGGTCCCCCCTCCACGAAATCGCCTGGAGAGTCAATGAATGACTTGTTATTAGGTGCAATTGAGTTGATTGCGACTCACGGCGACCTCATGTGACAGAGTAGAACTGCTCCCGTAGGGTTTTCTTTGCTGTAATTTTTTTTTTTTTTGGTACTTCAGATGAAGGTTTACAGAACACGCTAGTTTTTATTAAACAGTACACATAGTGTTTTATGACATTGTTTAACAACCCCACGACATGTCAACACGCTCCCTTGTCGAGCTTGGGTTCCTTATTACCAGTTTTTCCTGTCCCCTTCTGCTTTCTAGTCTTTGTCCCTGGGCTCTTGTGCTCCTTTAGTCTCATTTTATTTTATGGGCCTGTCTAATCTTTGGCTGAAGGGTGAACCTTGGGAGTGACTTCATTGCTGAGCTAAAAGGGTGTCCGGGGGCCATACTCTTCGGAATTTCTCCAGTCTCTGTCAGACCAGTAAGTCTGGTCTTTTTTTGTGAGTTAAAATTTCGTTCTCCATTTTTCTCCAGCTCTGTCCGGGACCTTCTGTTGTGATCCCTGTCAGAGCAGCCAGCGGTGGTAGCCGGGCACCATCTAGTCGTACTGGACTCAGTCTGGTGGAGGCCGTGGTAGTTGTGGTCCGTTAGTCCTTTGGACTAATCTTTCCCTCGTATCTTGTTTTCTTCATTCTTGCTCCCGCAGAGGTGAGACCAGTGGAGTATCTTAGATGGCCGCTCAAAGGCTTTTAAGACCCCAGACGCTACTCACCAAGCTAGAATGTAAAACATTTTATTTATAAACTATGTTACGCCAAATGAGCTAGATGTTCGAGGAAACCATGGTCCCCACAGCCCTCATCCCGGTAATTCAGTCCCTCAGGGAGTTTGGATGTGTCTGTGGAGCTTCCATGACCTTGCCTTGTACAAGTTGTGCTGGCTTCCCCCATATTGTATACCAAAACTTCACCAAGTTACCACTTATCTTTTGTCTGTTAGTGCTCCCCCCCCACCCCCCGCGTAATCATCAAAGATTGTTTCTTTTCGATCTTTGCTGTAATCTTTATAGAAGCAGATCTCCAGGTCTTTCTTCAGTAGAGCCACTGGGTGGGTTCAAACTGCCAATCTTCCATTAGCAGCCTAGCGCTTAACCATTGCACAAGTACCAAGGTTCCTTAAAAAGAATGACTACAGATCTTAATTCACAGATACATACATTAAAAATATGTATGCACAAAATTCAGTGTACAGAGACACAGACAGACAGGCACCTGAATATATCTCAGAGATGCACAAATCCACCGAAAGACAAAAGCACTGTCGTTACAATTCTTTTAGTACCAAATTTCATAAATATCCCTGCTTTTGGTTGAATTTAAAACAGAATTATTTTTAGTCCTTCTCTGTAGGAAAATGTTCTACATATTTTTATAACAGCTTTGAGATATACATACCATAAAGTTCACCCTTTTAGCCTACAATTCAGTGGTTTTTAGTATATTCAGAGTCTTCATCCATCACCGGTGTCTTAATTCCAGAACTTTTTTATCACCCCAAAAACATCCACATCTGTCAGCCTTGACTCCTCATTCTCCCTTCCTCCCAGTCTCTGGCAACCACTAATTTACCTTCTGTCTCTATGCCAAACAAAACAACAACCCAAATCCACTGCCTATTCTAAATATCTCATTAAAATAGAATCATACAATCTGTGGCTTTTTATGACTGACATCCTTCACTTTGTGCATGTTTTCCAGGTTCATCCACGCTGTGGCGTGTATTAGTACTTCATTCCTTTTTTTGGTTGAGTAATGTCCCAGTAGGTCCCTAGGTGGCATAAACAATTTGTACTTGACTGCTAACCTGGCTAAGCGTTAGGCTGCTAACCAAAAGGTCAGCAGTTCGAATCCACGCTGCTCCTTGGAAATCCTATGGGGCAGTTCTACTCTGTCCTAGTCAGATTCCTATGAGTCGCAATAAACCTGATGGCAATGGGGTTGGTTTTTGGTTTTTACTAACCTAAAGGTTGGCGGTTTGAGCCCACCCTAGCAGTGCCGGCAGAAGAAAAGCCTGGTTATCTGCTTCCGTAAAGATTACAGCCAAGAGAATCCTATGGAGTACTTCTCTTCTGCAACACATAGGGTTGCCATGAATCAGAATCAACTTGACAACAAAGAGTTTGGTTTTTACTTTGGAGAGTTTGTTTTTTTTAAAAAAAATTTTTTGGTTTTAATATTCCCTTGTGTGTATGTGGAGCCCTGGTGGTGCAGTGGTTAAGAAGTTGGCTGCTAACCAAAAGGTTAGCAGTTCAAATCCACTAGCCACTCCTTGGAAACCCTATGAGGCAATTCTACTCTGTCCTATAGGGTCCTTATGAGTCAGAATCGACTTGATGGCGATGGGTTTTTGGTTATGTATGCATGTACCACATTTTGTTCATCCATACGTCAGGTGATGGACCTTCAGATTGTTTCTATTTTTGGCTGTTATGAACCATGCTGCTATGAACATTCACGTGCAAGTTTTTGCATGGACATATGTTTTCAATTCACTTGGGTACGTACCTAGGGGTGGAATTGCTGAGTCATATGGTAACTCTGTGTTTAACTTTTTGAGGACCTGCCAAACTATTTTCCAAAACAGCTGCACCATTTTACAACCCCACCAGCAGTATAGGAGGTGTCATGGATTGAATTATGTCCCCCCAAAAATGTGTGTATCAGTTTGGCTGGGCCATGATCCCTGGTATTGTACGATTTTCCTATATGTTGTAAATCCTGTCTCTATGATGTTAATGAGGGAGGATGGGTGGCAGTTGTGTTAGTAAAGCAAGACTCAATCTACAAGATTGGATTGTGTCCTGAGGCAATTTCCTGAGATAAAAGAGAGAAGTGAGCAGAGAGACAGGGGGACCTCAGACCACCAAGTAAACAGTGCCAGGAGCAGAGTGTGTCCTTTGGACCGAGGGTCCCTGTGTGGAGAAGCTCCTAGTCTGGGGGAACATTGATGAGAAGGCCAACAGAGAGAGAAAGCCTTCCCCTGGAGCTGACACCCTGAATTTGGACTTTTAGCCTACTTTACTGTGAAGAAATAAATTTCTCTTTGTTAAAGTCATCCACTTGTGGTACTTCTGTTGTAGCAGCAGACTAAGACAGGAGGGTTTCAATTTCTCCACTTCTCAACAACACTTGGTATTGTCTGTCCTCTTTATTATGGCAATTTTAGAGGGTATGAAGTGGTGTCTCATCGTGGTTTTGATTTGCATATGCTAATAACTAATGAAGTGGAGCATCTTTTCATTTGCTTCTTGGCCATTTGTATATCTTCTTCGGAGAAATATTTATTCAAATCCCTTCCCCATTTTTTAATTGGGTTGTCTTTTTATTGTTGAGTTGTAAGAGTTCTTTATATATTCTAGATATACTCATCAGCCAGCTTCAGAAATTATCCCCTGTAGATTTCTTATTAGCTAGGGGTGCATGAGTGTTCTCACAGTATAACAGTTCCTCTCCCCAAGCAAGTGATCCAAGAGTAAACAAGGAGGAAGCTGCAATGTTTTTGTGACCTAGTCTTGGAAGTCACACTGTCATTTCCATAATATCCTATCGATTGCACAGGTCGACCCTATTCAGTGTGAGAGGGGGCTACAGAAGGTGTAAAATGGTGGTAGTAGTAGCGTCAGAACGTGTCTAAGTTTGGGTGGGGGGGGATAATGAGAATCAAGATCAGTCCAAGGCTGATCCCTATGAGGTGGAGATCAGACATACCTCCACTCTCCAACATTTTACCAATTCTGACATCAGCCATTCCTCCCACGGCATTCTCTACTTCTCTGCTGGGTTCCATAATCCATTGCAATGGCCACACAGAACTCACAGACCATACTTACAGTTCAGTGGATTATTAAGGAAAGAATGGGCTACAACTTGGGATCAGGATCAGGAAGCATGCAGGTGTAGTCTGCTGTCTTTCATGCAGGACTGCTCTCTCAACTCGTCTCGGCTGTGCAGGCCTCCTCTCAGCCCCCTGAAGAGAGGCTCCTCTTGGCCCCCTGAAGACAGGTTCCTCTTGGCCCTGCAGTCTGTCACCACCAACTGTGCTGTTGGGCTCCTTCTGGGCTTGTTGCTGTCTTCAGCATTACAGCACTTTGTTGGAACGGCGACGGTAGCCAACTACACAACTCTTACAGAGAAGTGGGGCCAAGGAGGGTCACTCTGAAGAGTCGACGACCTCGGCTTCAGTCCCGGGAGTTTATTTATAGTCAATACAGCAAGCAGTGAAGCAGATAACAGAACAATGGGCTTTGGGTGAGTAGCAATAAGTTTCAGGCAAGGGAGGATGGACTTCAGGTAAACAAGCCAATCAGTAACGAGACAATAGGTTTTGGAAAAACAAGTCATGCCTAATCTCCTTCTCATCACTGACAAGTCTCAACGTGTTGTGTGTAGCATATGGGCCTTTGAGGGGCTGAAGTTGTCAATAGTGCAGCCATGTTTAAATGGCACATATCCCCACAGCCCTTGACCTGTGTTACAGCTCTTTTAGGAGGTTCTTTGCCTCCTTTCTCTCTCTCTCTGCTTCTCTCTTCCTTCTCCTTCTTCCTGCTGCCTCTCTTCCTGCTTCTTTCTGTCTGCCAAACCTCAGTGGGGCTGACTCCTTGTCAGTTTCAAGGGATTGCCCCTCCCCTCCCCCTGCGGGGCCATGAACTAACCAATCGCCTCTGGATAGGCCACAGACAGTAGTCATCTTATATACATAGTCCATAGTCACTTCATTTGCATGGTCTATTGACCAGTCCCTGAAAGGTGCATACCAGTCAGAGAGCAGGCTTCAGCACAGGGCCAGGCAAAAAGTATCAAACCATTCTTGTTTACAGTTTACCAGGAAATGTAACAAACCCTCTGGAGTAGAAAACTAGGGCAAAGGTGACTCCTCAGGATTTAGAGAAAAATTTTCCCAAGTTGTTTTTCCAAAGAACCAAAGCAAAAGTCCACCTAAAGGAACTCATTTCACTACATAAGGGTACCACAAAGGGTGAGACCCAGTGGGGACAGCTGGCTACCACATCAAGCTGTCTTTACCGTGTTGATCTCACTTCTGGGTCACTCCATGTGCATTGCCTCTGCTCTTGGACTAGTTTTATAGGAAGGTTTGCAGCCTGCAGTTCCTCTTTTTAGCACCACCAAATCAGTGTCTGTAAATTTGTCCTCCAAGGGTGGTATGTTCCTTCTCCACTCTAAAGTGAACCCCTCCACCTATCCCTACACCTCCATTCCTTCCCAGTTCGGTTCTTCCTAGGGAAGCTTGGTGTTACACAGATTCAACCTAGGGAAAGCCCCTGTGCCTACTCCCTGCCTTTGCCCTCCCCTGACTGTTTGTCTGGCCATTTGACTAGTACATGTCTCAACTTTCATAGCTTCTGTAGATCACCTGGTTGGCAAGGACTTTGGACATTTCATCTGACTCAACCCTCTGATGTTTATGTACTTTTAATTTCTGTGACTTAGCAAGCTGACTCATCACTGCTTTGTGTATGTTTTGCTTCCCTCTCTGATTGGTGGTGCACCCGATTCATAGGACCTTATGTCACACAAATGTACCCTAGCAACTTCAGCTTTGCATTCTCTCCAGACTTATTTCATTGAAACTTTCACATATGCCCAGATCTTCCCGTAAAACAACAACAGTAAACCAGCAGGCAAAACATTCACCCTCTAGCTACCTGAATCATAATTGCTTTTGTTTCTTTCTTTTTCCTTCTCTTCTCCTTCCTTTCCTTTCCTTCCTTTCCCTTTCCTTTCTTTACTTACCTTTCCTTGTCAAGTCTCTAAAATGAGTGTTCTATACTCAATGATTCTGTTTCTTTACAGTGTACACTTGGATTTCCAACCTTACCATTCTAAGAAAACTGCTCTATCACGTGTGATGGAATGTAAGACAAATAAGGGAGAATTTATTGACTTGGAAACACTCTCTCAAGACACAAAATTCAGCATACTGGCACGGACCAGAGGGTAGCACAAACTTGCTGCTAAGGTGGCTCCTCAAAGCCTGGAAAAGTGATGACTCGTGATGGCGGCGAGGTTGCAATGCCTAAACTGCCATGGCAGATAGCACAGGAGAGGGTAGAAGACTCAGAAAAGTGCACCTGCTGGAATAGCTGTGCTAGGTCAGAACACCCAGTGGAGGGTTATGTTTCACAGGACATTCCAGAAGAACCACCCTTCATCAAGGCCATCAGAGCGCACTGGTGAGAGAGATCACGGCATCACTAAAACGTTCAGTGGTGACTCTCTCCAGTAGGACCCATTGATGGAGGGAAGATGTGAAGACAGTGCTATCAACTGCAGTACAAAAAGGGCACAGTGGGCAAACCCCACCTTTATCACTAACTGCATGGCAAGATAGGATCAGAAGGGATCCAATTTCAAGCTGAAGTGGATCCAGGCCTCACCTTCCCACATTGCCATGCCTCGTCATCGGCCACTTCTGCAGCAAAAACTCTCAGATCCTAAACATCCAGAATTAGAACAAAGTTCATTCTCTGCTATCCTGAGCTGGGTCAAAACATCCCTGGCCACCAGAGGTCAGCTCACTGGGGAACAGCCATAGGCTCAGGAGTCTGCACAACTCCCTGCACTTCAGACCAGCTGACCTCCCTTTTTTTCTCTAGTCCCCTGGGACTAGGTCAGAAGCTAGAAGGAAGGACTCTGTTCTTCTTCATTGATTGCTTGTGCAGCTGTTTCTATCATCCAGCCACCCAGAGCTGGGTCTACACAAATTGACTTTGTACTGCCAGCCCCTGCTGTCTCATTGCCTCTGTTTGTTTATTAATTCTCTAGAATGACTCACAAAAGTCCCTGGAGACTGTTACCTATACTTAAAGTTACCCATTTATTATAACCAGAAAGGAGACATGTATAGAGACACATCAGGCAAGGTCTGAGAGAGGTGTCAGCATGAGGCCTCCATTGTCCCCAGGGGCATGCAGCACCCTCTCCCCTGCATGGATGTTCTCACCAATCCCAGAAGTCCAAAAGAGAATGCTCTGAGGGCCAGGGCCCCCAGTCATTGGGACCTCAATGGATATTCATGACTGGGGCCTTAATGCATAGGTATGATCATACAATCAATGAATATGCATGACCCCTTCTTTCTTGAAATTAGTTCATCCGGCATGGGGCTTGTGTAGCCCCTACTTGCCTGGCTATTTTGGAAAACAGAGCACTTTAATTGCTCAGACTATTTTCAAAAACCAGATACAACAAGCCAAATCTAGTTCTTTGTCCCACGAGGGACTGTCATGAAACTTGGCTCACTGATAGCAGTCAGGATGATAGGACCCTGACAACAGACGCCCAGAGATGGCACTTAACTGCAGAAGCCAGGAGTTCACAATTAGTACAACAGGAAAGTCAGAGGGGCAGCCAAGGGGTCCTGACCTGTAGACAGGGGCTGTCTTAGGCTGGATTCTCTAGAGAAGACAAACCAGTAAAGTGTATAAATATATATATAGAGAGAGATTTATATCAAGGATACAGCTCACACAGTTGAAGAGGCTGGATCATCCTAAGTCCATGGATCAGGACAGAGGCTTCTCCTGATTCAGGTAGCCCCAGGGGCTGGCAAACCCAAGATTGACAGGTCAGAGAGCAGGGCTCTTTTCCACAGGCTGTAAAGATCAACATATCCCAAGATTGGCAGATAAGCTGCTAGCTCAAGTCCCAAGAACCAGAGGCCAGACAAACAGGAGGCAGCTGTAGGATCCATAGCAGGCAAAAACCAGAACATCTGCTTATATTTGGATGCAGCCACACATCCAAGGAAATGCCCTCTCAACTGACTGACTACTAACAGCAGATCCCATCATGGGGGTGATCACATATAAACACTGAGAATCATGGCCCAGCCAAGCTGACACACAATCTTAACCATCACAGGGGCCTATCTATGGAAAATAGTGCCTATGTCAATTAGTGTTAAATTGCTGAATGGCCTCTCACAGCTGACAATGGAAACTGCAATGGCCAATAGAAACTGCTCATCAGTGCCCCTCCTCAAGCAGTGCCCAGGGCACATGCCCTACCTGCCAGACCTTGGTTACACTTCTACCTGTAGAGTGGTGGAGATTGTGAATAGAGCATGGTTTCCCTAGGAGCAAAATAGACGGGTATCCAACAAAGCACTGCTTAATATGTATAATTTTAAAAAGTACAAGAATGAATAAACAGGACAATGAGGATGGTCCTCCAATAAAAAGTCACAATTCCTTTTCAAGTTTCCATGCCTGAACCAGTCAGATCCCAATGACTGAAGAGATAGCTGGGTCCCCAAGGGGCAGGACCTACCACACACTGGCAAGAATGGACTGTAACACTTCCTCCTTCCCTGAAGAGATCTACGTTTTCTTTAATGACAGAATGCTGGGAAAAGGAGAATACCTAGACATTTTTATGACTGTTGGGCACAGGATTGACATGGATGCCCAGAAACCTGAAGCATCTTCACGTGCCCCTCATTAGAGTGAGGGAAGATGGAGTCCTGTCCAAGGTCCAGCTTAGAGTGAGCCCATCTCCCCAGACCCCAAAAGTATAATCCAAATTGACATATTTGGGCTAACCCCACATCTCATCCTTGATCTGTAGGGTAAGAGCTGTCACAGTAAGGAAGGCCAACTGGAAGCATCTGAAAGTGTACCGCAGTCCGCCAGTTTAGTAACCACACAGCAGCATTGAATTTCAGCGTGAGAGGATAGCAAAGATTAGTGCTACTCTTAAATATCTAATGGATGAAGAAGTGTGGTCTGTATCATATCTCTGTTTAACTTACCAATGTGGGTCCTACAGTGACTGATGGATCTTAGAGAGTGACTGCAGGCTATTGCAAGTTCAACTAAGTGGGAGCTTGATCATACCTGCGCTTCTGGATATAGTGTCTATCCTAGAGCAGATTAATGCAACCTCATGGTTTACGGCCAATGATTTGGCAAATGCATTCTTTTCTATCCCAACCAATAAAGAGTATCAGAAACAGTTCATATCCACATGGAGTGGATAACAACAAGCATTTACAGATTAGCCGCAGGGCTATGATAACTCTTCAGTTCTCAGTTATAGACCAAAAAGAATTAAAACATCTGGACATCCCACATAACATCACACTGATCCATTACATCAGTGATATGATGCTGAGGAAGGATGAGAAGGAGGTAGAGAGCATGCTAGAGGGCTTGGTAAGATGCATGAGCTCCAGAGAGTAGGAGATAAATCCTATGCAGTTTCAGTGACCTGCCCCTTCACCAAGGGGCCTAGTGGTAAACAGCATGCTGGGAGATTCTCTCCAAAGTAAAAGACAAATGCTGCATCTTGTGTTCTTTACTGAAAAGAAGGCAGCGCAAAGCCTATTAGGTCTCTCTGGGTTTCTGAAGGGAACATTCCACATCTAAGAATACTACTACTGCCCATATATTGAGTTACATGGAAGGCTGACAGCTTTGAGTGAGTGAGGCCTAGAGAAGGAAGGAGCTCTGCAGCAGGTCCAGGCTGTAATACAAACATCCCTTTTGCTTGGACCATGCAACCTGGCAGAACCTATAATGTTGGAGGTGTCAGGGATAGAGAACGATTTATTGTGGGATTTATGGCAGGCCCTGATAAAAGAATCACAATGTAGACCCCTGGGATTTTGGAAAAAGCTCATGTCAACTGGTGTGAAGAATTACACTCCTTTTGGAAAGCAGCTCCTGGCTGGCTACGGGGCCCTGGTAGAGATACCAAATGAGCATGGATTTGGAATTGGCCATAATGAGCTAGGTCCTTTTGGACACATCAAGTCATGAAGTGAGGCAGGCCCAGCATCAAGTCATCATAAGATGAAATCAGTACATCTAGGGATTAAGCATAAGCACAACCAGAGGGTACAAGCAAGCTGCATGAACCTGTAGCCCAGATCTCCATGTTACCAGCACACTTTCTCCAGCTTACACCTTTGGTCATATTGGGGAGGTCCCACATAACCAGCTAAAAGAGGAAGAAAAAGACCAAGCTTGGGTTACAGACGGGTCAGCTCAGCATGTGGGTACAAGTTGAAAATGGAAGGTGGTTGCATTGCATTCTCAACAGTGGCAGAGTTTTGAGATGTGCACCTGGTCATCCACCTTGTGTGGAAGTAGAAGTGGCTGAAGGTTAGAGCATATGTAGACTCATGGGCAATGATGAAAGGTCTGGCTGGCAGCTCAGTGCCCTAAAAGGCAAAAGACTGGAAAACCAGAGACAAGGAGGTAGAGGCATGTGGATGGACATGGCAGTGGGCATTAAGTGGGAAGAAGCTGTTTGTGTCACATGTTAAGGTCCACTAGGAAGCTTCTACTACAGGAGAGGCACCAACTAGACAAAATGATTTGGCTGGTTAGTGTTGCTCAGCTTTGACAGGGTCCCCTCTCCCTCACTGTTGCACAAATGGTACATGAATGAAGTGGCCATGGCAGCAGAAGTGGAGGCTCTGCATGAACCTAACAGCATGGCCCACCACTTACCAAAGCAAAGATAGCTGCTGCTACCTCTGAATGTCCATTCTGCCAGCCACAGAGACTAAACGCTGAGCTCTTCCTTTTTTAAAATTTTTTCCCATACAAAAATTTATACATACACTATTATGTGACCCTAATTGCTCTCCCCATACTGTGACAGCACACTCCTCCTTTCCACCCCTGATTCCCCATGTCCATTCAACCAGCTCCTAACCCTCTTTGCCTTCCCATCTCACCTCCGGACAAAAGCTGCCTGTTTAGTCTCTTGTACCTACTTGAGCTAAGAGGCACACTCCTCATAAGTATCACTTTATGTCCCACAGACCAGTCCAATCCCTGTCTGAAGAGTTAGCCCTGGAAATTGTTTTAGTTCTGGGCTGATAGAGTCTAAGGGCCATGCCTTCCAGGGTTCCTCCAGCTTCAGTCAGACCGTTAAGTCTGGTCTTCTTACTAGAATTTGAGTTCTGCACCCCACCTTTCTCCTCCTCCATCCGGGACTCTCTGTTGTGTTCTCTGTCAGGGAGGTCATTGGTGGTAGCCAGACACCATCTAGTTCTTCTGGTTTCAGGCTGATGAAGTCTCTAGTTTATGTGGCCCTTTCTGTCTCTTGGGCTAATACTTTCCTTGTGTCTTTGGTGTTCTTCACTCTCCTTTACTCCAGATGGTTGGGATCAATAGATGCATCTTAGAGGGACGCTTGCAAGCTTTTAAGACCCCAGACACCACTCACCAAAGTCGGATGCAGAACATTTTCTTAATAAGCTTTGTTATGCCAGTGGACCTAGATGTCCCCCAAAAGCATGGTCCCCAGACCCCTACCCCTGCTACTCTGTGTCTCAAAGTGTTTGATTGTATTCAGAAAACTTCTTAGCTTTGGTTTAGTCCAGTTGTGCTGACTTCCCCTGTAGTGTGTGCTGTCCTTCCCTTCACCTAAGATAATTCTTATCTA
>NW_004444029.1:8952256-8973560 GCF_000243295.1 Trichechus manatus latirostris
TGTATTTTCTTTTCATCTTTTTCATTGTTGTTGATTTTGTGTTTGCTGAGTCTTTATATTTTTCCAGTTTTTTATTTTGACTTGTAGGATTGTTAGTTTCGTTTGTGGTTATCTTAATATTTATCCCTATTTTTCTAAGTTTATACTAGTCTTTTATTTCTTTATATCGCCTTGACTTCCTCTCCATATGAAAAATCTATGTCTACATTTTTTAAGTCCCTCTTTTTTGTTTTAATGTTCTCATCTTTTACGTATTGACATCTGTTTCCCTATTTTCAGTGTTTTAGCTTTGATTTACTTTTGTGACTTCCCTATCTGGGTTGATATCAGGTTGTTCTGTCCTGTGTTCTAGTCTTGGCTTATTATCTGATGTTACTGATTTTCTAATCGGAGGACTCCCTTTAGTATTTCTTGTAATTTTGGTTTGTTTTTTGCAAACTCCGTAAACTTCTGTTTATCTGGAAATGCCCTAATTTCACCATCATATTTGAGAGACAGCTTTGCTGGATATATAATTCTTGGCTGGCAATTTTTTTTCTTTCAAGGATTTATACATGTCATCCCATTGCCTTCTTGCCTGCATGGTTTCTGCTGAGTAGTCCAAGCTTATTCTTATTGACTCTCCTTTGTCGATGACTTTTCGTTTATCCCTTGCTGCTCTTAAAATTCACTCTTTATCTTTGGTTTTGACAAGTTTGATTATAATATGTCTTGGTGACTTTCTTTTGGTATCTACCTTATGTGGGGTTCGATGAGCATCTTAGATAACTTATCATCTTTCATGACATCAGGGAAGTTTTCTGCCAACAAATCTTCAACAATTCTCTCTGTATTTTCTGTTATTCCCCCATCCCCATTCTGGTATTCCAATCACTCATAGATTATTCCTCTTAATAAGAGTCCCACATAATTCTTAGGGTTTCTTCATTTTTTTTAAATCCTTTTATCTGATTGTTCCTCCAATAAGTTGGTATCAAGTACTTTATCTTCAATTTCACTAATTCTGACTTCCAGTGCCTCAATTCTGCTCCTATGACTTTCTATTGAGTTGTCTAATTCTGAAATTTTATTGTTAATCTTCTGGATTTCTGATTGCTGTTTCTCTGTAGATTTTTGCAGCCTGTTAAATTTGTCATTATGCTCTTCTGTAATCTTTTTGATTTCCTCTATTGTGTGTTCTGCCTTTTGCTTAATTTCCTTCCTAATTTCTTGAAGAGTTCTGTATATTAATCTTTCGTATTCTGCCCCTGGTAATTCCAAGAAATCTTCCTCTTCTGGAAAATTTCTATATTCTTTATTTTGGGAGCTTGCTGAAGCCATCATGGATTGCCTCTTTATGTGATTTGATATTGACTGTTGTCTCCAAGCCATCAACAAGTTATTATACTTATTTTATGTTTGCTTACTGTGTTCTAGCTTCTTGTCTTGTTTTGATATGCCCAGATAGATTGCTCGTATGAGCTAGTTTGATTATTGGCACCTTTAAAGCTGTAATGTCCTGTCACCAGGTGGTTAGATCTATTACTAGGTATGCGAGCTCAGGAGTCCGCCTATTCCGCCTGTATGGATTCAGCTTAGGTGCCCAGGTAGATAGCCACCAAGTGTGTGGTGGAGGCTCTCACTTACAGTCCTAGACAGGCATGGGTGATTGGTGTAGGCACAGCATCTGGCTGCAGCAGGGGGACACACTCTGAGCAAGGCAGGGGGCTGACGACTGCCTCTGAGTGTCCAGGAGGAAGGCGTGTCCCTGTTCCCTAGAGCGTGTAGGTGGGTGGGTTTTGCAGCTGGACTATAAACACTCAATGCTGTTGGCTGTACGGACTGGGGGGCACCTTTACTCTTGGCCCCCTATCGCAGGTGGCTAGGTGGTGCAGGTGGAGCCACCAGCCCTCAGGCCCCTGATGTGGGTAGGTGAAGACCCTGCTAATGGGCAGAGCAGTGTCAAATGTCACAAACCTGCCACTTCACAGCTGCAACAGTTGAAGTTAGACTTCGGGTATATACCCTGTTGTATTGCCGTAATGCGGGCCTACGCTATTCAGATGGTCCCACACAAGCCTATTCAGGGGGAAAGGCATGCAAAGTCTATGGATCCCTAATGCCTGTACCTAGGCAAAGGAGCTGTGCCTACCCTGGGTTCCTGGCTTAGGAGAGCCGGCAGTCTATTTTTTCCTCTGTTTGTTAATTTGTTGATTCTCCAAGGCAGGGAGAATGGCTCCGGGCGTGTGACGGATCCTACTTCCAGCCCAGGGGACTCGGCAATTGCTGAAGCCGGTCGGGGACCCAGGGCGGAGCAGGGAATGGGGAGGTAAATGGGAGAGAGGTTTTTCCCTAAGGAGAGTGTTCTTGATCCGCGTGGTACGCTGTACGCAATTACTTACTCTTTACTGATCCAGGGCTGTTTCACACTGGTTCTGGGTGGCTGTGTAGGCTCTCTGGCGGTGGGCCTCTCGTGCAGAAAATGCACCTTCCGAGCACTGGTGATCGCCTACCTCACTGCTCCCACCAAGCTGATCAGGCCTGAAGGGCTCAGGCTCTCCCTGGGTCAGTTTTGGCAACTCCTCACTGCTTCCGAACTGTCTCTCCCTACCCCGCCACTCAGTCCAGTTCCTCAACTCTGCCTTTGATGTTCAGGGCTCCCAGATTGCCAAGATAATCAGTTCACTTGTTTTTTCAGGTTTTTGTTTTAAGAGGGTCCACGGGAAGC
The DNA here is from genome assembly GCF_000243295.1 of Trichechus manatus latirostris. Taxonomy (NCBI): domain Eukaryota; kingdom Metazoa; phylum Chordata; class Mammalia; order Sirenia; family Trichechidae; genus Trichechus; species Trichechus manatus. Next base: position 8,954,964 of record NW_004444029.1, read on the forward strand.
GTCTGAGTACTCCACCATTTTGGACCCGCCTCCTCTGAGCTCTATTCCTTAAGGACACCAACAGGCTACTTTGTAACAAGTAGACTACACTGAGTCCCTTTTGGCCTGGAAAGAGCAGGAGTTTCCTCTCACAGGAACAGACAATTTTTCTCGATATGGGTTTTCCTTTCCTACCTGCAGGGCCTCAGTAGCACCACTCTCTGGGGGTTTAAAGGCTGTCTGATCCACAGACATGGAATCCCATGTAAGATGATCAGGTGACTTCATGGCAAAGAAACTGAGGGTGTTGGCCCATGAACATGGGATTCAGTGGAGGTATCACATACTTCACTACCCAGAAACTACTGGATAGTAAAGAGTTAGACTGACCAGTTGAAGAAGCAGCTGAAGCACCATCTTGGAGTCCGTACACTGCAATGATGACACATCTCCAGGACATGGGATATGCCTTGAATCAGAGAACTTAGCATGATGCTGTGTCCCAATGGGAAAAATATATGGGTTTGGGAACAACAGGTGGAAGCAAGTGTGGCCCCATTTACCATCATTCCCGTTGACCCATTGGGCTTCCTGGTCCCCATAACTCTGGGCTCTGCAGGGTTAGGGCACCCGGTCCCCAACAGACTGTAAGCTATAGCTGCCACAAAGCATTTTGAACTACCAGTGGTCAGAGACTAGCAGGTAAAGAAAGGAATTGCCATCTTATTAGAGGTAATTGACCCTTGGCAGCAGGAGAAGGTAGGACTGATGTTATACAATGGGGGCAGGGAGGAATACATATGACACTCTGGAGACCTATTTGGTGTCACTTGGTACCCCTTTGCCCAACTGTGACTGTGAATGGCCTGAGAAGGAAGTGGTGACCAGGTGCTCAGACCCCTCAAAAAATGCAAATTTGGGATACCCAACTAGGTAACTGGAGGGCTGGGGTGGCCCAAATGGTTAAGCACTCCACTACTAGTCAAAAGCCTGGCAGTTTGAATCCACCCAGATGCTCCTCGAAAGACAGGCCTGGTGTCCTGTTCTAAAAGGTTATAAGCTTGAAAACGCTATAGAGCACCATTCTACTCTGCACATATGGGGACACTATGAGTTGGAGTTGACTCCATGGCAACTAACAACAACCAGTTAGCCAGTGAGACCAGCTAGGGTGGTAGCTGAGGGTAAGAGGCATTTGAATGAATTGTGGAGGAGGGATATGATGAGGACCAGTTCTGGCCTTGGAAAATCAGAATGAAAACGCTAGAATTCCCCCTTATAAGTTTCCTGTCAGGAAGAGAGGCCCATCTGAGCCTTGAGTGAGCTTTTCCCTGCACACAGATGGAGAAATAGATCCATGTGGTACAGAGGGACACTAGCAGACCCAATGTGTCACTCAGATTCGCCTGTGAGTCAGGGCCTGCTGCTCAGTGGCAGGAGTGTATTTAGCTGATAGCTTCCGGTTTTAGCTCCATCAATCCACCCCATCATTCAAGCTGAAGTCACTTTTCTCCAGGGGTCCCTGCCATGACTGAGCAAGGCTATGGTACAGGCCCTCACCGCTTCCACCCAAGATCAGACTTCTGCTCCCAAGCTCCCTGGTTGGGCAGGCAGAGACTTCGGGTGTGCAGTTTGACAACGCACACAGACCAGTTCTGCTTCTTCCCTTTTATTGCTAGTGGTGGTGTTAGTTGCTGTGGAGTTGATTCTGACTCATGGTGACCCCATGTGTGCAGAGTAAAACTGCTCTATAGGGTTTTCCAGGCTGCTACTTTTTGGAAGGAGATGGCCAGGCATTTCTTCTGAGACACCTCTGGTGGGTTTGAGCTTCCAGTCTTACAGCTAGTAGTGGAGTGCTTAACTGTTTGCACCGCCTAGGGATTCCACCCCCTAAATCTTCTGCACCCCTATCTTCATGTCATATCTGTTTCATGGAGAACTCAGACTGCCACAGCACATATTTCAAAAGTCCTCCAAATCTCTGTTTTTTTCACCTTCCCACAACTTCTTACTTAGTTCTGTGTGGCTTCAAATTCAGAAGAATTTTATATCTTTATTCCCAACCACTCTAGCCAAACCGGACTCTTCATTCTCTGATCTTCTGTATATCCACGGCAGTATTTAGTCGGTGATTCTCTTACATTTTAATGTTTCCCAAACACAAACTTAAGTGCAGGGACTATTTCTTAAAAGAGTTAGAACATTCTGTATGTTCAGAATGATGAACTAACGTAAGGACCACGTGGAAGATACTCAGTAAATATGTTTGAATTATTGATTTGGTAGTGAAAGCCCACATCCCTGGGCACCAGTCAGACCATAAATAAGGCCAAGGGGATTAAAGGACAAGTGTGGCAGCCATAGCCCAAGGGAACAGGAAGTCAGAAGACAGAGTCCTCATTCCTCCTAGGCTGCATGTCTTGCTGGTTTTCACACCAAAGTACTCTATGCTTGAGAGATACAGTCCATCTACCACGAATTACCAAACGGAGAATTTCAATTAGTGATTTAGAAGAATTTCTAATTTGGCAACCAAATTCTATTGCTTTTTAAAGGTTTATTTCTTGTCTGATGAATGACCCATTCATTTTACTTGGGGGAGGGTAGGAGGAAGGGTTTTGTCCAACTACCTAAAGAGAAGGACAGATCTGAAGTCTTGGGGTATGTCTAAGCGTACCTGCTGTGACTTCTTGCTATCAGAAAGATTAAGCCGGGTCTGGGGCCCCACAGTTAGTGATTACAATCAAGAAAAAAGGGGGTCAAGAAGTGGTTCTTCTAAACGCTTGTGAGAAGGCAAAGGAGAGGGAAAGGGAGAGGAACAATCGGTGTTCTTTAAGGGGGCACGGTGGTGTGAGAGAAAGTACACATGGGTCCTAGACCAGGCAGACCACGATCTGGGGACTGGGGGCAGATTTGGGGACTCCCTGGGCTCCGGCTTGATGGCAGTGCGTATTTGTGCAAGTTACTTCCTCAATTATAGAGTTAGGGTAGTAACAACCAACCCGTGGAGTTATTTTGCAGATTCGCTACAATTCCGGAGGCAGCGCGCCCGGCTCGGAGGAGGCGCTCACCAGGGTTTGCTCGTTCCGGGAATGAGTGAGTAGGGTGGGGAGCGAGAGGACCCAAGACCCGCGTCATTCACCACTGGCTCATAAAAATCTCGGAGCTCATTTTCAGTTTCTTTTCCGTCCTGACAAGTCTCACGGTGATAATCCTCGCGAAGCCCAGAACCGAGAGAGGTCGCCGGGGAGGCTCTGCGTCCACGGCAGACTTTCCCGCGCTTGGTCACTTGCTTGCCATTCGGTGGCCATCGCGTTCGACTTTTACACAAGGACCCAGGCGGTGGTATTCGGCCTCTCGACCCTAGAGCCGAGTTGGAAACCGAAAGCGCTGCGCCCGGGGGAGGAGCGTCCCGCCCCGCGCGCCGGGAGGGCAGCTTGTAGGTTTCGATTCTCCGGGAGCTAGCGCGGTCCATTGCACTCAGTGTCTGCAAAGCTCCGGCCGCCGAGCGGCAACGGCGTGGCCATGGCCGACCCGGAGGTGTGTTGCTTCATCACCAAGATCCTGTGTGCCCACGGGGGCCGCATGGCTCTGGACGAGCTGCTCCGCAAGATCGCGCTATCTGAGGCGCAGCTCTGCGAAGTGCTGGAGGCGGCCGGGCCCGACCGCTTCGTGGTCCTGGAGACCGACGCCAGCCGTTGGGTGGTGGCAACCACTCGGGCCCGGGTCTGCCGTCGCAAGTTCTGCCAGAGACCCTGCGAAAACCTGCACCTCTGCAAGCTCAACCTGCTGGGCCGGTGCAACTATTCACAGTCACAGCGGTGAGTGTCCAGTGGTGGTGCGGATGGACGGGCCGCTGCTCTGGGAGGGGCGCGCCTTTGCCAGGATCCAGCGCCCCGACAGCCTCTTCCTCCAGCTCCTCTTTTCTCCCCTGCGAGAGTCTCTGCTCTGGCCGCGCACCCACTCTTGCAGGTCCCGTTCCGCCAGCGCCTTTAGACCTTGCCTCCAATAGGGCCAACGCGTTATTGCCCAGGTGGAGAGTGCGCTTAGCCCCCTTTCCCCTCCCCTAAGAATAAAGTTTCAGGGCTAGCCAGGGCCTGGGGAAGTAGAAGGCAGGTTTGGGAAGGAAGGATAATGCCTCTACTCCCTGAAATCTCAGGTCTTTCCCTAGACTTGTGAAGGTCTTCTCAGCACCCCAGCCACGCCCTGCACCCCAATCCGTCTCCGCCGCCGCCTGCGGGTATCTGCTTGGCCCTCGAGTCTTAGCTCCTCCAACCCCCAATGATCACTTTTCTGAAATCTGCTGCCAGTCCCCACCTGCTGACCGGAGTGTCCCCTTTCGAGGTTACCGATGATGTAGTGTCTTCTTTCGGCGTTCCTTCCCTCTCCTTTCTGCGCAGCGTCCCGCACCGTTGACCACCCCCTCTTGGGACCACCCTCTTAACCTGGTCATTTGAAACAGTGAGGCTTACTTCTCACGTAGCTGCTTCTGGTTCTGCTTGCTCTTTTATGCCTTATACAATAGGTGTGCCCCAAGATTTGGGCTAAGTCTTTTCATCTACAGGTCTTGTAGGTTTCTCCCTAAGGGCACTCACTGCTTTGGGTTAGCGGTCCTGTCTACAAAGATGGCTTCCAAACATACACCCACTGCGCGGACTTTCTACTCCGTCCAGGTTCTCCATCTCCTGGGGTCGTGCAATAGCTGTTACTGAGTATCCTGCCAATACTCTGATCAAACTCATCGTCTTTCCCCCAGGCAGGGTCTTTGACACTCCCCTCGACCCTTTCTAAATCTTTTCTCCTTCTTCTGAAGTCTCCCATACCCATCTCACTAAAATGAAGGCGGTGTTGAAGTAATCAACAGTTTTTTCTGGCCAGTAATCTACCCCTGTGTTTTTCTGCCGAGTTATTTTTTCCTTTATTAGTATTTTTCTTTCTTGGCTTGTCTTTAAACACCTTAAGTGATATCCTGTCTAAAATGGTGGTCATCAAACTTTTCGATCATGAAGTTAGTAAAAATCTTTAGCTCATGTACCCCCATATATGTATATATGTGTGATAAAATGTACGGAAGATAGATGCTTTAAATGGAAGAGATAAATGAGATAGTTTTTAAAAAATTTATTGACAGCAAAAAACTTTTCCACTCACTCTAGAATTTTTTTTTTTTTAAAGTGCTTGAATATGCTTCCCTATTTTAAAAACACAGAATTTAGCATATTGTGAGTCAACAATTTGAAAGTCTGTTTCGGAGTTGCTGGAAGTTAGGTTTATAGAGGGAGTCATCTAAGTCCGGAAAGGGAAGAAAATACTAAGGAGAAGAGCATAGAAAAGGAAGGAACGTTCTAGCACCATCCTGAATAACGATATTGGAAGGTTTGGTTTTGTTTTTCCGTTCTTAAGGTGAATGACTAAAAATTCTTGACAAACTAATGTTGACTTTTTGTTTTAAATGCATGTGTTTTTTATCTTTTAATTTTTCACTATGGGTATTTTTCAACGTATACAAAAGTAGAGAGAATGGCGACCCCCTGTGTAACCATCATTTGACTTTAACAGTTCTCAAAATATGGCCAATCCTGTTTCCTTTATTCTCCTCTCCCCATATCTGCTCCCAACTACCATGGATTATTTTAAGGTGATTTTCAGAGATCGCCGCATTTGTAAATACTTTAGTAAGCATCTCTGAAAGACAAGGAGTCATCCCTGGGTGGCCCAAATGGCTAAGTGCTCTACTACTAGCCAAAAGATTGGCACCGAAAGGTTGGTGGATCGAATTCACCCAGAGGCGCCTCTGCTTCTGAAAGGTCACAGCCTTGAAAACCCTATGAAGCCGTTCTACTCTGCACACATGGGTTTTCTGTGAGTTGGAATACACTAGATGGTAACAAACAATAACAAAAGATAAGAACTGTATTTATTAACATAACCCCAGCACAGTTATCACATTTTTTAAAATTACAATTTTAGTATCATTGACTATCCCGGTGGTGTTTGAATTTCCCTGATTGTCTTATAAGTCAGATTTACGTTTTCAAGAAAAAAAATCTACACAGACATAATCAATATGTTAGATATGCAATATGTTTAGAAACATTATTTCCATTTGTTACACACAGTATGTATAGACATTTTCATTTTTGTTGCATGAATTTTATTATGGTGAGGTTTTTTTTTGGCCTGGTTTGAAACATCAAAACCATTTTTAACTCATAAATTGGGTTGTCAGATTGAACTTCATTTTATAAGAGTATATATAATATCTGGGGGGCAGGTCTACTCTGTCCTACAGGGTCACTATGGGTCGGAATCAACTTGATGGCAACCAGTTTGGGGTTTTTTTTTGTATGCAATATAGGTATCATTTGTCTATGCAAGTTTGGATGGACTCTTCAGGGAATTCATTACAGGCATTTCTTTTTTTTAAAGTGGAGTGATAAATTTTTATTTCTCACATTTATTGATTTAGTCATATTTTTTATTTTACATCAATTTTGGGAGTTTGAGAATTAAAATCTTTTAATTCATTACTGTATATAGTTTTCTCATCAGAGGACCTCTGGGAGGTTTTTTTTTTTTTTTTTTTTACTCAGTGCCTAGAAAATGTATTTTTCAAAGTATGTTTTAAAATATTCTCTCCTCCACAGCAACTTATAGAAAACCTTGCCTTTCAAAACTTGACATATGGGAACGTAGGAACTTTCTTTGTGGATTGCTGGTTAATGGGATCTGTTGACCTATTGATACTCAGATTTAGATTGCCTTTCAGGCAGGAAACTTCTCTGTTTACATGGTAATGGTATGCATTTTGCTAGGCTTATAAAATTGTATTAGAGTGCTAGTATTTATGGATGGGATTTTTCTTATCCTGTTTTTTTTTTTTTTTTAAAGTTACTGTTGAGTCAACTCTGACTCATGGCAACACCATGTGTAACAGAGTAGAACTATGCTCCATAGGGTTTTCAATGGCTGATTTTTTGGACATAGATTGCCAGGCCTTTCTTCCAAGGCACCTCTGGCTGGACTTGAACCTCCAACCTTTCAGTTAGCAGCTGAGTGTGTTAACCATTTGCACTACCCAGGGACTCCATCTATTTTGTGGTTCCCTTTTTTTCTCTTGCATTGTTGTAAATTGTAGTTGAAAACAGGGCATGCTTCCATGTTAGGTAACTATTTGTCTTGGTGCATCAGTTCTGTTATTTCTGTTTGCTCTGCTGAAGTGTATGCCCACTTACGGAGCTCTAATCCCAGTTCTGGCACAGGCAGTAACCACCACCTGTTGATTAAATTACCAGCACCATGATGAGCACTTTACAGACGGTGTCCAGGTTAGCGTTTATCACAGCTCCGGAAGTAGGTATTATAAGCCCCATTTTACTGTTTGAAAACTCAGGCCTAAAGATATTTAGACACTTAGCGGAAGGTCCCATAGCTGGTAGCTGGCCGAGTTAGTGTTTGAGCTCAGACCTGCATGTCTGCTTAACCAGTATTTGAGTTGTCGAGTAGCTGTAGAAAGTGTGATCTTTCTTTAATGTAAGTTATTTTTTTGGCAAGCATGGTTTCTTTTCATCTTTTTAAAGCAGGCTGTCTGAGCGTCTTCAGCTTGCTTTGTGGTTTCTGGGTGGGTGTTTCCTCTGGGCTTCTTCCTGTTTGTATGTCTTTCCCTTCTGATTAATTGAAACTCTGGGTGGGGGTGGGAAGGTGGCAAGAGGATTAACTGACATTTTTATAAATTGAGAAAAATATCAAAAAGTGCAAAGAATAATATTACAAGCATCAGAGTACTCACCTCCCAGAATGAATTAATGTTTATATTTTTCATTTTTGCTTTGTATCTTTTAAAATAAAGTGCTTGGTAGCTAATCCAAAGGTTTGTGGTTCGAACCCACCATCCTCTCTGAGGAAGAAAGATGTGGCAGTCTGCTTCCACAAAGATTACAGCCTTGGAAACCCTATGGGGCATTTCTCCTCTCACCTGTAGGGTCGCTATAGGGTTGCTATAGGGTCATTATGAGTCAAAATCGACTCCACGGCAATGGGTTTGATATATATTTGTATCCAATCACAAAACGTAGTATTGTTTTATGTTTTTTAGAATTTTTACTCAATATTATTTTTGATAAGGTACATAAGGGTCTAGTTCATTCATTTCAATAGTAATATAGTATTTTATCCTATAATTTATACCACAATTTCTCTATTTTCTCAGTGGACATTTGAGTTATTTCCCATTTTTGTCTACAAGAAACCGTGCTGCCAAGAATATGCATGTAAATAAGTGCCTCTTGGAGTCCCTGAGGGGTACAGATGGTTAAGCGCTCATCTTTGGCAGTTTGAGTCCACTGAAAGGTGCCTCGGAAGAAAGGCTTGGTGATTTACTTCAGAAAAAGCAACCATTGAAAACCCTATGGAGTGCAGTTCTACTCTGAAACACCTGGGGTCACCATGAGTCGGAATCGATGTGACAGCTTTGGTTTCTGTCTCTACAGATTTTCATATTCTGGACATTTCATAAAAATGAAAACACAAAATGTGACCTTTTGTGTCTGGCTTCTTTCACACTCACATAACGTTTTTGGATTTGCATTTGACTTTTGCATGCTATGTTTTGTTTGGGTGTGTTTGTCCAGGAGATGGCTTTCTGGAAGTTCACCCTGCTGCTAACTGTGGTGTTGCCCTTGAGCTGCACTGAAAGGCATATGGTATCGTAGACATCACCAGGGAATTTCCAATTTTTTTCAAATTTGCTTCTTTTTAATCTTAATTTGATCAAATTTGGCTTTCAATCTCTGCAGTTTCTTCAGAAATTAAGCTGAGAAACGTGTCGATATTCTATGTGATGCTGTGAGCCATGGTAAAAACTTAGTGACAAGTAAACATCCGGTAACAGATATTTTCTACTTTTTACAGAACGTAGAGATAGCAAAATGAAACATTCGACAGAAGTATCGATTTGTTTTCCTTCCATAAGATGGTTCTAATTTACTTACTGGTCCTGATCACATGCATTTCTAAACGGGTATCTTTGATCTTTGGGTGACGCAAATAGTTGAGTGCTGAACTACCAACCAGAAGGTTGGTGGTTACTCTACTCAGGTGCCTTGGAATAAAGGCCTGAGGATCTACTTTCAAAAGATTGCAGCCATTGAAAACCTTATGAAGCACAGTTCTATTCTGAAGCACGTGGGGTCGCCGTGAGTTGGAATCGACAGCAACTGGTTTATCTGTGATCTCTACCTACAGGCTACACTGGAATAGGTGAGGCCCCAAGATGGGCATGGGAAGGGAGTAAAAGAATGCAGAAGGTTCTAGGATTTCAGGCCAGTGAGAAATCAGTTTAGCCAAGTTGGAGCAGGGTAGCTGTACTCAGATTGGGAGGAGAGAGTTGAGCCCCATTTCATGATCTATTAACTTTCCCATATAGCGAAGAGATTTTAATACACTTCAGACCAGCTCAGATGTCAGGTTAAGAGAAGTCATCCAGGGTGGTGGCTTCCAAATGTTTTGATCCCTGACCCCTGTGAAGACCATTTTGAGCAGGTACTCCTAATGTGTGTGTTTATTTATCAACTATGTAACATACAAGTCTTAATTTGTGGTTTGAATACTGTTGTGGTTGTTAGTTGCCGTAAAGTCAGCTCCAACTTATGGCAACCTTACGTATAACAGAAAGAAAGGATGCCCAGTCCTGCGCCATCTTCATGATCATTTGTATGTCTGAGCCCATGGTGGCTGTTGTGTCAATTATTTGTTGTTGTCGAGTGCTCTTCAGTCAATTCCAACTTGTAGCGACCTTATCTATAAGACAGAGTAGAACAGCCTCATAGGGTTTCTTAGTCTGTAATCTTTACAGGAGCAGATCACCAGGTCTTTTCTCTGGCTGAGCTGCTAGTAGATTTGAATTGCTGGCCTTATGCCTTTAGCAGCCGAGTGCTTACTCATTGAGCCACCAGGGCTCCTTTGTCAATTATTAGCAAGTCCTAATTTTTTACTTTTTAGATTAAAAAAAAATGTATATTTTTTATATATAAAAAGAGAAGTTCTAATATTTTTTCCCCACACCCTAATGGATCATCTTGGGTCACCCTTAGGGTATAGTTTACCAGCTTAGGAGCAGTAGTTCTCAAAATTTGATGTGCATTTGAATCACTTGGGAGAGTTTATTAAAATGCAAATTCCCAAGTCACCCATCAGAAATTCTGGTTCTTCCGTAGTTGTGCATTGGAGTTCAGGAATCTGCCTTTTAGCCATCATCCCAAAGAATTCTGCTGTCGGGGTACAGGAACCACACTTTCATAGACAGTACTGGAGGTCGCTTGGAACACTGGTGGCATAGTGGTTAAGAGCCATGGCTGCTAACCCAAAGGTCAGCAGTTCAAATCCACCAGGCTTCTTGGAAACCCTATGGGACAGTTCTACTCTGTCCTTCAGAGTTACTATGAGTCAGAATCGACTTGACAGCAACAGATTTTTTTGAGGGGGTCGCTTCCTGGCAGATTGCTAATCAAAGTTTCGTTTGACTTCAGCTTGAGGGAGGAAAAGAGAAGTGAATTCATTAATGCGGAGTGAATAAAAGTTTAAAAAGTATTGCTTTCTCAAAGGCTAGGGCGACATATCTGTTACTTTATATGACAGAATCATAAGACAGGAAACCTTTGACACTCTTAGTCATCCAATCAACAAAGATTTTTTGAGCACATACGTTGTGTCACAAAGTGTAGAATCTTCTGGAGGCTTCTACCACTTCCTTTTTCACTAAAGGAATCCTCAAATACAGTTAACCAGTTAATCTTCCTCTCTATTTTAATATTCTCAACTTACAAAGGGATTTGTGTTGGGAAGTGTAAGGCTGGGGAAGGTCACGGGAGAGGAGAGGAGGTTTGTGAGCCCCCCTTCTCTACATCATCAAGAATGTGGCAACCTCACCCCCACCTCCTACCCTTCATTCTCTTACTTCCTACAGTTTTTCTCAGTCCTGCTGTGGCCTTCGGGCAGTGGCTCCCAAACTTCACTACAGCTTGGAATCACGAGGGGGAAATCTTTTAAGAATACTGCTGCCTGGTGGGATGACATATGTAAAACCTTGAAAGAAAAAAACTGCAAACCAAGAATAATATATCCTGCAAAACTCTCGTTTAAATATAATGGCATGATTTAGGACGTTTCCAGATAAACAGAAATTAAGGAAATATGTAAAAACCAAACCAACCTTACAGAATTATTAAAGGGAGTCTTTCAGTTTGAGAACAAACAACAACAAATGACAGCCTGAATCTAGGACGCAAGATTGCACCAGCCAGATACCAACCTAGGAAATGAACTATCAAGGACTATTCAAAACCAAAAGGTTTACAACAGGAAACCAGAGAGGTTAATCTGCAAATGGCAACAACTTCAGAACAATAAAAGAGGGAATAAACGGTGTAGGTATAGAATGTTCTAATGGAGAGGAAGGCAAGGCAATACCAAGTAATAATAGACTGCTTAAAACCTAGGAAGATAAGGATAAATGTCAAGATAACCACAAAGAGAATTAACAAACCTACTCATCAAAATAAAGAAGAAAAAGAAAGTCTCAGTAAAAATAAAATCTACAAAAACAAAAGAAATGAAAAAAAAATCCACAAACAAAAGGAGTTCAGCACAGGAGAGTGAGAGGAACAAAGAATTTGTCAGCACCACAAAAAAAGCACCACAAGATGACAGCAGTAAACTCACACCTATCGATAATTACACTAAACGTAAATGGCCTAAATGCACCCATAAAGAGAAAGAGGGTGATAGAATGGATTAAAAACAGGACCCATCAATATGCTGTCTACAAGAGACACACCTCAGAAACAAAGATATAAATTTACTAAAAATCAAAGGATGAAAAAAATATATCAAGCAAACAGCCACCAAAAAAGAGCAGGAGTGGTAATACTCATCTCAGATAAAATAGACTTTAAAACAAAATCTACCGTAAAAGACAAAGAAGGGCACTATATCATAATTAAAGGGATGATCCATCATGAAGACATAACCATGATAAATATCTACGCACCCAAAGACAGGGCTCCAAAATACATAAAACAAACTTTAACAGCACTGAAAAGAGAAATTGACAGTTCCACTATAATAGTAAGAGACTTCAATACACCACTCTTGGTAAAGGAGAGAACATCTATAAAGAAACTCCACAAAGATACATAATATCTAAAGGCCACAATCAGCCAACTTGAACTCACAGACATATATAGAACATTTCACCCAACAGCTGCAAAGTACACATTCTTTTCCATTGCATATGGAAAATTCTCCAGAATAGACCACATCTTAGGCCACAAAGCAACCCTCAACAAAATCCAAAACACTGAGATAATACAAAGTATCTTCTCTGATCACAACACCATCAAAGTAGAAATTAACAACAGGAAGAGCAAAGGAAAAAAAATCAATCATGTGGAAACTAAATAACACCCTACTTAAAAACCACTGAGTAGTAGAAGAAATCAAAGATGGAATAAAAAAATTCCTAAAATCAAACGAGAATGAAAACACATCATACCAAAACCTTTGGGACACAGCAAAGGCAGTGCTCAGAGGTCAATTTATAACAATAGATGCACACATCAAAAAAGAACAAAGGGACAAAATCAAAACATTAGCTACACAACTTGCACAAGCAGAGAACAGCAAAAGAAGGCTACGGCCACCAGAAGAAAGGAAATAATAAAGATCAGAGTAGAAGCAAATGAAATAGATAATAGAAAAACAATAGAAAGAATCAACAAAACCAAATGTTGGTTCTTTGAAGGGATCAACTAAATCGATGAACCACTAGCCAAATTGACAAAAGAAAAACAGGAGAGGATGCAAATAATCCAAATAAGAAATGAAATGGGGGCGTTACAACAGACCCAACTGAAATAAAAAGAATCATAACAGTGTATTATGAAAAACTATACTCCAACAAATTTGAATATCTAGAGGAAATTGCCAAATTTCTAGAAACACACTACCTCCCCAAACTAACACAAATTGATGATGAAAATCTGAAGTGACTCATAACGAGAAGAAATTGAAACGGTAATAATAATAGTAATAAAAATCCCATAAAAAAAAAGCCCTGGCCTAGATGGCTTCACTGGAGAATTCTACCAAACATTCAGAAAAGAGCATACACCAGTACTACTCAAACTATTTCAGAACATAGAAAAGGAAGGGATACTTCCAAATTCATTCTATGAAGCCAGCATAACCCTGATAACAAAACCAGGCAAAGACACTATAAAAAAAGAAAATTACAGATCAATATCTCTTATGAATATAGATGCAAAAATTCTCAAAAAAAATTTTAGCCAATAGAATTCAGCAACATATCAAAAAAATAATACACCACCACCAAGTAGGAGTCATACCAGGTATGCAAGGATGGTTCAACATTAGAAAATCAATCAACATAATCCACCACATAAATAAAAGAATCATATGATCATCTCAGTCGATGAAGAAAAGACATTCGACAGTCTTTTTAACAAATGGTCCTGGCAAAACTGGATGTCCATCTGCAAAAAAAAAAGAAACAGGATCCATACATCACACCATACACAAAAACTAATACAAACTAGATCAAAGACCTAAATATAAAACCAAAAATTATGAAGGTCATAGAAGAAAAAATAGGATCAACGCTAGAGATCCTAATACATGGCATTAATAGGATACAAACCGTAACTAACAACATACAAACTCCAGAAGATAAGCTAGATAACGGGGATCTTCTAAAAATTAAACACTTACACTCATCAAAAGACTTCACTAAAAGATTAAAAAGACAACCTACAGACAGGGAAAAAAGATTTGGCTATTACAAATCCAGCAAAGGTCTAATCTCTAAAATCTGCAGGAAAAACCAACACCTCTACAACAAAAAGACAAATAATCCAATTAAAAAATGGGCAAAGGAAATGAACAGACATTTCACCAAAGAAGACATTCAAGCAGCTAACAGACACATGAGGAAATGTTTGTGATCACTAGCCGTTAGAGAAATGCAAATCAAAACCACAATGAGATACCATCTCACCCCTGCATTACTGGCATGAATCAAAAAAACAAGAAAATAACAATTGTTGGAGAGGCTGCAGGGAGATTGGAACTCTTACGCACTGCTGGTGGGAACGCAAAATGGTACAACCATTTTGGAAAACAATGTGGTGCTTCCTTAGAAAGCTAGAAATAGAAATACCGTATGATCCAGCAATCCCACTCCCAGGAATATATCCTAGAGGAATAAGAGCCGTCACAAGAATAGACATATGCACACCTATGTTCATGGCAGCATTGTTCACAATAGCAAGAAGATGGAAACAACCTAGATGCCCATGAACAGATGAATGGATAAACAAACTATGGTACATACACACAATGGAGTATTATGCAACAACAAAGAACAATGATGACTCTGTGAAGCATCTCACAATATGGATGAATCTGGTGAGCATTATGCTGAGTGAAATAAGTCAATCACAAAAGGACAAATATTGCATAGACCACTACTATAAAAACTCATGAAAGGTTTACACACAAAAAGAAACAATCTTTGATGATTACGAGGGAGGGGAGGGGTGGGGGTGGAAAAACACTAACTAGACAATAGATAAGTGGTAACTTTGGTGAAGGGTAAGACAGTACACAATACGGGGGAAGCCAGCACAACTTGTTCAGGGTAACGTCATAGAAGCTCCATGGACAAATCCAAACCCCGTGAGGGATTGAATTTCTGGGCTGAGGGCTGTGGGGAACATCTAGCTCAATTGGTATAACATAGTTTATAAAGAAAATGTTCTACATTCTACTTTGGTGAGTAACGTCTGGGGTCTTAAAAGCCTGTGAGCAGCCATCTGAGATACTCCACTGGTCTCACCCCTTCAGGAGCAAGGGAAAATGAAGAAAACTAAAGACACAAGGGAAAGATTAGTCCAAAGGACTAATAGACCACAACTACCACGGCCTCCACCAGACTGAGTCCAGTACAACTAGATGGTGCCCAGCTACCACCACCCACTGCTCTGACAGGAATCACAATAGAGGGTCCTAGACAGAGCTGGAGAAAAATGCAGAACAAAATTCTCACTCAAAGAAAGACCAGACTTACTGGCCTGACATAGACTGGAGAAACCCCAAGAGTATGGCCCCCCAGACACCCTTTTAGCTCAGTAATGAAGTCATGCCGGAGGTTCACCTTTTAGTCAAAGATCAGATAGACTCATAGGACAGAAAGAGACTAATGGGGCACACCAGCCCAGGAGCACAGACTAGAAGGCAGGAGGGGAGAGGAAAGCTGGTAATAGGGAACCGAAGGTTGAGAAGAGAGAGTACTGACATATCATGGGGTTGTTAACCAATGTCATAAAACAATATATGTACTGTTTAATGAGAAGCTAGTTTGTTCTGTAAACCTTCATCTAAAGTACAGTAAAAAAAAAAAAAAAAGAAAGACATAGACTTGTTGGTACAATAATAACCCAGGACCCAGCTGTAAGCCTCATGTCAAAGAGGTGGGGAGAAATAGCTCATTACTCTCCTCAGCTAAACTCATCTGTCCTGGAACTCAAAGCGTCATTACAGTCTTTGCTTTAAAAAGGATCGAAGACTTTGGCGTTTTCCTCTTTCATGAGTACATGGAAGGGAGCAGGAAGGTAGGAATTTATCTTCCCCCTGGAATGACCATGCTACCTAAGTCCTCCCAGAGAGTCAGGAGTGGTTTTTCATTTTCTCTACACAAGGAAGAAGGCAGCCAGCATTTTATAAAGTGTATCGTTAGGGAACTAAGAGGCCCCCAGAAATCAACGGACAAAGATGTAATGCTTAAAGATTGTGCTTTGGGTAATTGCATAAGCAAAGACTAAAAATTTATCTTCCTAAAGGTCTCTAAAAACAAGAAGTGGGCATTTGTTATCAATTTGAGGGAGTTTGAGGTTGATCAAGGAAAAACTATGACCACAAGGTAGCAACATTGCACAACAAGCTATTAAAAACAAAAACAAAAAAAAGAATACCAGGTGCTTGACTCCCACCCTAACATTGTCATTTAATGGGTCTGGGGTGTGACCTGGGCGTTGGGGGTTTTTAAAGAGTCTTGAGGTGGTTCTAAGGTGTATAGGTGGTTCAGTGGTGGAATTTGCGCCTTCTATGCAGGAGACCTGGGTTCGAGTCCCGGCCAGTGCTCCTCATGCATAGCCACTATCTGTCAGTGGGAGTTTATATGTTGCTGTGATGCTGAACGAGTTTCAGTGGAGCTTCCAGATTAAGACTAGGAAGAAAGGCCTGGCAATTTACTTCAGATGATCAGCGAATGAAACCCTGTGGATCACAAAGATGCAGTCAGCAACATGGGGATGGAGCAGGACTGGGCAGCATTTAATTCTGTTGTGCATGGAGCTGCCAGGAGTTGGGGCTGACTCAATGGCAGCTAACAACAAGGCAGTTCTCATGTGCAGCAGGGTTTAGAAACCACAAATTTAGGGGGCTTGACTAGAGAAATAAGTCAAGACTGGGGAGATGGGCCACAAGAACGGAGAGAGGGTTTTTTGGGGCACCTGTGCTATTCCTTCCACTCTCAGAACCAGTATAAAATCAGCACCTTCCTCACCCTCCACAGGCCTGGCCCCTCATGCCGCCCTCTGCACCCAGTGTCCAGGTAGCCTACACGATGCAGCTTCGACTCACCCAAGTCTCAGTGGGCAGCTGGGCTTCCCTTCTTTGTGCCCCCAGGTCCTGTGGCTAAAGCAAGCCCATTTCCTCGGCTCTGCCCCTGTCTCCCCACATGGTTTGTAACCCTGCCCCGGTGTTCTCTCCTGGCTTACTCCAAGTCTCCCCCATCTTACAGGGGTTTCAGATTCACTGAGTCCTCCACCCGCTAGTAACCTGGTGATTTAATCTTGAGCATCAGAATTCCAGACACATAGAGAAGGCTCATGCCTTAAAGGTACTACTTCATTGGGGTCGTTTTTTGATTGTTGACATTTTATTCTTTAGACCAGTACTTTCTAGATTTTATCTTTTGCACGTCTGGGTTCCTTTTTAACCTGGCTTCTGTCATGGTGAACTGTTTCCTGTTTTCTGTACAAGTCAAAGATCTTTCTGTTTTTAAGCTATCCCTATAAGGCGTTGGGAGCAGTGGGGTGAGGGGAGGAAGGAAGGGTATTGAAATATAGGTTACTGTCAAAAAACAAGACTCTCCCTCAGGGCACCGTCTCTGCTGGCTTGGGTGCCGAGCCCCAGGCTGGCCTGTGTTCACTGACTTGTGAAGTTCAAGAGCACCGAGGTGAGCTAATCTAGAATCTGGTGAGTCCCATCAGGGCTCTGGGTGCCGGCTGCACAGGTGAATCCCCTGGGTCCCCCTGTCAAATTCACTCAACCTCCGAGGGTACGGCCCTGGCTCAGGTGTCTGAAACACGCCTGGGCGATTACTGTGTGGCTGGCGATTCCAACCACAATGCCTGTCCGCAGGCTGTTGACACCTCACTGGTTTGGGGCAGAGGACTTGCGTCCAGGGATAAAATCACATTCTGTTCTGAGGCCAGGAGGGAAAAGTGGAAAGGTCATTTGTTCATAGGCTTTGGGCCTGGGATTTCCTAAAGGAAGGCCTTTCTGCCTCTTTCAAGGCCATCTCTGCTCTTTTGTAAAGTTGACCTGCTCCCCGTGTGGGTGGCACTCAGAAACACTTGTTTGTGCCCTGGACAGCCCAGAATGGTCCTAGGCTCGCTCTTCTTGTACTGGGAGGTGGGGGTCCTGTGGTTTCCCACCGCCCCTCCAGCAGGACCCGTTGTCCTTTTTGGAGATGGCCTGGAGCGTCCCTGCTCCCTGGAGCTTAGCGTCAGCATCACATGGGAGCTTGTTAGAAATGCAAGTTCTGGGCCCCCACTGCAGACCTCCTGATTTCACAGCCTTGGAGGTGGGGACTGAGCCCTGGTGGCACAGTGGTTAAATGCCTGGCTGCTAACCAAAAGGTCAGCAGTTTGAACCCACCAGCTGCTCAGTGGAAGAAGGATGTGGCAATCTGCTTCCGTAAAGATTTACAGGAAACCCTATGGGACGGTTCTACTCTGTCCTATAGGGTTACTATAAGTCAGAATCGACTTGATGGCAGTGGGTTTGGTTTTTTTGGGTTGGAGGTGGGGCCCAGCAATCACTGTTCTGACAAACTCTGTAGACGGTTCTGAGAATCCCTTCATAGTCTGAGGCGACAGGAGATGCGTTTCTGACAACCCTGAGGTGATGACTAATGGTGCTGGTCTGGGGCACACACCTTGAGAACCACTGGCCTAGCGAGCCCCATAGGCCTGGGGACATTCACAGTTCCTAGCATAAGTCTGTTAGCCAATATTAGGGACCAGGAGCTGAGATGGTGTGACCAGAAGAAAGTGAGAAACTCGGGCCACCTTAAGGAAGAGTGCTCAGGAAGACCACTGAGCTTGTCTTCCAGACGCTAATCATAACAAGTGTTCTATCATTTATTGTGTCCCTGCTACACCCTTTAAGAAGCCCTGGTGGTGCAGTGGTTAAGAGCTTGGCTGCGAACCATAAGGTCAGCAGTTCGAATCCACCAGCTGCTCCTTGGAAACCCTA